>NW_028170699.1:53005-78005 GCF_963971535.1 Notolepis coatsorum | reverse complement strand
TTATTATCTTAGTCAGTAGAGCAGAGCAGGAGACTATGACGACAAATTATGTCAAATTATGATTTAATTTGGCCCCTGTAGTGACTGTACATAATTCACACGGAACTCGTTGGGAATGGTAGTTCCCCCCGGACGATTTATAGGGTGGCACTTCCTGCCACCGGCATTCTTATTTTACTGTCGATACGACTACGTCGATTTGTTGTTACGCTGATGAATAAAGAAATTGAGTTTAGCTTCGAGACACCGCCTCCGACTCCTTCTTCTCAGCGCTACACTGGTGACCCTGACATTAGTCTCGAGGAAGTTTCCGAGACGGAGAATACGACGAACATGGCAAACAACGCTGGTTTTCTCAGACTGCCGGAGTTTTGGGAGCAGTCGGCGGCCGCGTGGTTCGCCCAGGCGGAGGCGCAATTCGCCCTACGGGGAATCGTGGATGACGCCGCTCGATACTTCCACGTCGTCTCGAGTCTGAACAACACTACGGCGGCGAGAACGGTAGGCTTCATTACCGCTCCGCCGGCCCGGGATAGATATGAGGCGTTTAAGACGCACCTACTCAGGATTTTTGAGTTGTCGCCGTCTGAGCGGGCCCGACGCTTGTTGGATATACGTGGCTTGGGGGACAGTAAGCCGTCGGCGCATATGGAAATGATGCTGAATCTGCTGGGCGCCGAGCAGCCAAACTTTTTATTTAAAGAGCTGTTCCTCAGACACATGCCGCCACGGGTACAGACGGCGCTGGCCAATACAAACATTGTGGATCCCCGTGCTCTGGCGGAGGAGGCAGATCGGTTCTACCTGGCCACGCAGCACTTAGCCCCAGAGGTGCTGGCCCCGACACGGGCGCACATGCCCAGAGGGGGAGGGGCGAAGATGGAGAGGGGCGCCGCGGCCGACGGCAATAATGACACAGGCCTGTGTTATTTCCACGCACGCTTCGGCGCGAAAGCAACGAAGTGCCGCCCGCCTTGTACTTTTGTCAGGGCGGGAAACGCCAACACCTGCGCCCAGTAGCGGCCGTGAGCGCAGGTACGTCGAACAGGCTACTCTTCATTAAGGACACACTCTCTGGTCGAGAATTCCTCTGCGACACCGGAGCACAGAGGAGCGTCCTACCGGCGACGGTGGTGGACACCGCCGGCGGGGGGGGGGGTCCGCGACTGACGACCGCCAACGGTAACCCGATCCGCACCTACGGCACGAGGACCGTGGAGTTGTGTTTCGGGGGACAGCGGTTCACGTGGGAGTTTGTCACGGCCGACGTCTCGTTCCCACTACTCGGGGCGGATTTCCTCTGCGCACATGGGCTCCTCGTGGACGTGAGGCACGGCCGCCTGGTAGACGCCCAGACGTACGCTTCCTTGACTTGTGTGCGCAATGAGGTGGTATACAGCGGGCTGGCCAGCTCGCTCGCAGAAGGTGACGTGTACCAACGCCTACTGCGGGAGTTTCCCGGCTTGACACAGCCTACGTTCTCGGCCGCGACCACCAAACACGGGGTCGAGCATCACATAGAGACTCAAGGAGCTCCCGTGTACGCTAGGGCCCGCCGGCTCAACCCTGACAGACTAGCAGTCGCTAGGTCAGAGTTCGCCAACATGGAGAAGTTGGGGATTGTCCGACGCTCGGACAGCCCCTGGGCCTCGCCGCTGCACATCGTGCCCAAACCGGACGGGGGATGGAGACCGTGCGGGGACTACAGACGCCTCAACGACGCTACCACGCCAGACCGCTACCCGGTCCCCCACATCCAGGACTTCTCAGGGCACCTGGCGGGTAAGCTGTTCTTTTCGAAGGTAGACCTGGTACGCGGTTACCACCAAGTGCCGGTACACCCCTTGGACGTCCCGAAGACGGCGGTGGTAACACCCTTCGGTCTATTTGAGTTCCTACGGATGCCGTTCGGACTGAAGAACGCGGCACAGTCTTTCCAGAGGCTAATGGACTCGACGCTCAGAGACATGCCGTTTATTTTTGTCTACCTGGACGACATCCTCGTCGCCAGCTCCTCGCCCGAAGAGCACCTGGAGCACCTACGATGCCTCTTTACGAGGCTGGGCCAAAACGGCCTAATCATCAACCCGGCTAAGTGTCAGTTCGGGTTGACCTCCATACGGTTCCTCGGACACCTCATCGACAGGAGGGGGGCCGCCCCCCTCCCGTCGAAAGTGGAGGCCGTTTCCGCTTTCCCACGACCCCCGACGGCCCGGGCGCTCAGGGAATTTCTCGGGATGGTGACGTTTTATCACCGGTTCATCCCCCGGGCGGCCCACACCATGCGGCCGCTTTACGAGGCGCTGAAGGCCAAGTCCCCCAACCAGCCGGTCGACTGGACGGCCGAGAGGACGACAGCCTTCGCGGCCACCAAGGCGGCCCTGGCGGGTGCAGCCATGTTGGCTCACCCGTCACCGGGGGCCCCGGTCGCCATTACCACCGACGCGTCAGACTACGCGGTGGGCGCAGTGCATGAGCAATACGTTGACGGCGCCTGGCAACCGCTGGCGTTTTTCAGCCGTCAACTGACCCCCAGGGAGCGCAAGTACAGCGCATTTGACAGAGAGCTCCTAGGTCTCTGGTTGGCGGTGCGCCATTTTCGTTTCATGCTGGAGGGCCGGGAGTTTACGGCCTTCGTCGACCACAAACCCCTCACGTTCTCCATGTCCAAGGTGGCTGAACCGTGGTCCGCGCGACAACAGCGCCAACTCTCGTACATTTCCGAGTACACGACAGACATACGGCATATCGCCGGGAAAGCCAACGTGGTCGCAGACTGCCTATCCAGGGTCGTCATCGGAGCTGTGCAACTGGGCCTCGACTACGTCGCCATGGGCTCGGAACAGGCCTCCGACCACGACATCCAGGCCCTCAGGACAGCGGATACCAGTCTGCGCCTCAGAGACGTCGCGATTGGCGGCTCGGGCGCGTCCCTGCTCTGTGACCTCTCCACCGGGCAACCCCGGCCGCTGGTCCCTATAGGCTGGCGCAGGCGGGCTTTCGAGGCTGTGCACGACCTGTCTCACCCCGGTAGGAAGCCTTCGAGCAGGTTGGTGTCACAGAAGTTTGTGTGGCGAGGGCTCAAGAAAGACGTGATGGCCTGGGTCGACGCGTGTGTGTCCTGCCAACGGGCTAAAGTGCACCGACATACCAAGGCCCCGCTTGTGACATTCGTGGTTCCCGAGAGGAGGTTCGACCACGTCAATGTTGACCTCGTGGGCCCGCTTCCTTCCTCTCACGGGTTTACCTACCTGTTCACTATGGTGGACAGGACCACCCGATGGCCGGAAGCCGTTCCCCTCGCCTCGACGTCTTCTTCCGACGTGGCCCGCGCCTTTATCAGCACGTGGATCGCACGTTTCGGGACCCCGTCTGACCTCTCCTCCGACCGGGGCTCGCAGTTCACCTCAGAGCTCTGGAACGCAGTCGCCAGCGGCCTGGGGGTTAAGCTGCACCGTACAACCGCGTACCACCCGCAGGCCAACGGGCTATGCGAACGTTTCCACCGGTCCATGAAGGCGGCGCTGCGCGCAGGCCTGACGGACGGCAACTGGGTGGATAAGCTGCCGTGGGTCATGCTCGGACTTAGGAGCGCCCCCAAGGAAGACCTGCAGGCCTCGTCCGCGGAACTGTTATACGGCCAGACATTGCGCGTCCCGGGGGATTTCATTCCGGACGCGACAACCCCTTGGTCCGCGGCCAGCCAGCGTTCCACCCTGCGAGAAGCGGCTCAGACCTTCGCCCCGATTCCCACGTCGCAGCATGGTACCCCCGTTTCCCGGGTGCCGCGCAGCCTGCACACGGCGGAGTATGTTTTTGTTCGCCACGATGCGCACCGGGGGCCCCTACGCCCCCCTTACGATGGCCCGTTTAGGGTCCTGCGACACGGTAACAAGGACCTCATGGTCGACATGGGCGGTAGGACGGAGACCGTGTCGATAGACAGGATCAAGCCCGCTCACATAGACGTTTCACAGCCTTTGGAGTTGGCCCTCCCCCCCCGCAGGGGTCGTCCGCCGTTGCCCCGGGTGCCACCGCCCACAGAGCCACCGGCGGCCTCACCGATGCCAGCGCCCCCGGGTGTCGGTGAGGGTACGGGCGCTTGCGACGCTTTCCCCTCTCCGCCCCCGGTTTTCCACGCTCGCCGAGGCCGTTTCGTGCCCCCGGGTGTCGTGGACGGCGCGGGTGCTTATGCCACTCCGCCCTCCCCGCCCCCGGCTTTCCGCACACGCAGAGGCCGGGCAATTGTTCCCCCACGCCGGGGGGATTTTGACTATGGGTGAATTCTGGGGGGGCTTGTGTAGTGACTGTACATAATTCACACGGAACTCGTTGGGAATGGTAGTTCCCCCCGGACGATTTATAGGGTGGCACTTCCTGCCACCGGCATTCTTATTTTACTGTCGATACGACTACGTCGATTTGTTGTTACGCTGATGAATAAAGAAATTGAGTTTAGCTTCGAGACACCGCCTCCGACTCCTTCTTCTCAGCGCTACACCCCTTTCATTGTATCAATTGAACTATCCCAAGCCCCGCCCTCTTCACTTCACCCTACAATCACAACCTTTTCTCCGTCCAGTTAGGGTGGAGAGGGTGGAGCCGTCAGCCGGTTGGTCAACTCCAGCTGTCTGTCTGAACACTCACCCCTCCTCCTGTCTCATAGAGCGGGTTGTCAAACTCTGTCTCCACGGTGATCTGACTGTAGGGATGAGGGTAGATGAGCGGCAGCCTCAGGTTGGAGTGATATCGCCACCTAGTGGACAGGAAGAGGGAAGCAGAAGAAAAAAACACAATCACATCTTTCACAATGATCCAGTTTTCACAAGCTGTTCCATAAACAAGGAAACCATGTTGAAAAGCCAAAACGTTACAGATTCAACCCTGTTTTAGGAGTCAGGGTTGAGGATTACCTCACTGAATTCATTGTTTTATTATTGTATAGGATGACAACCTCTTATCTTTCCTGTGTGATAATAGAGTGAACACATCACCTGTCATTGTTTGTTTGTTTGTTTGTTTCTTTTTTTTTTTTTTTTTACCCAGGGACAGTGCACATTAATGCACATCTTCAGTTTCCACATCAATGTAAATGTGCCAGATTTGAGCTAATGAGCTCGTTTTCACCTGTAGTCCCTGCCCACCGTGCATCATGTCTTTATGATGCGGGAGGAGACCGGAGTACCCAGAGGAAACCCACGCGAACACGGGGAGAACACGTAACCTCCACACCCTGCGCTCAGCTTCCATTCAGCAGTGTGAGGACAGAAGGAGCTGGCGTGAGAGAGCGCTCTCAGTCAATGGTCACTCTCTAGGGAGAGGTATTGTTTTTTTTTTTTTATCCACTTTTTCTCCCATTTTTCTATATTTTCTCCCATCCCAATTTTCATATCGTCCAATTCAACCCTCCCCTGTCACGAACGCTGTTTCTTGCCTCCCACAAGCCGGCTGCAATGTGGACTAAGTCATACATAGCACAAGTCCCCTCCGGTACTTGAGGTAACAGCAGTCGCATCTTTTCACCTGCGCAGCTCGATCTCTCAGTGGCGAGGAGTAACGCGTGGGAGGCTCACGCTGCCCCCGACACTTCCTGATTCCACTGCGCAGGCGCACCAACCGACCTGTAGGAGTCGCTGTCCACAACGCCCGATCCCCACCCATCAGTTTCCCACCCCCTAATACGGCCAATGTGTATTAGTATGAACGACCAGCTAAACTGAAAGCAATGTGGAACGCTGGGCTCGAACAGGCAAGCCCAGCGTCTCCAGTATTCGTGGCGAGCGCCTTGCCCACTACGCCACGTAGCCGGTATTGTTGTGAGTGGAGGTCAATGGTCACTCTCTAGGGAGAGGTATTGTTGTGAGTGGAGGTCAATGGTCACTCTAGGGAGAGGTGTTGTTGTGAGTGGAGGTCAAGGTCTACAAGATACACTACACGACCAAGGTACCCATGTACATGTCAAAATACTTCCCAAAGGTCAGTGAATACCACGATCACAACACCAGAGGGAGCTCCACAAATCATGTTAAACCCAGATTCGGCTCAAATAAGGGACTAAACACGTTTCGCAATTATGCCACATCAATGTGGAACGCCCTACCCACAGCTGTAAAGGAATGTGGATCACTACCCACTTTCAAAACCTCTCTCAAAGAACACCTACGGGAGACTGCAATTCAAAACTGGCCCCTGTAAATGTCCTAACCCAACCCCCTCCAATGTCATTTACCTAGTATGGTTTTGTCAATAGTCCAATGTACAATTTTGTTTGTTTGTACAGTGTCTCCCCCCCCCCTCAATGTACAGTTTTGCTTGTTTATACAGTGTGCCCCCCCCCCCCCCCCAACCACCTCCAATGTAGATTACCCAGTATGGTTGTCAATATCCCAATGTACCCAACCCCCCCCCACCCAACCTCCTCCAATGTACAGTTTCTACGTCAAATGTATATACTCCCTTTTCCTGACTCCTTCTGTATCACAAACAGTACTGTATTTGCAAATCTGGTATGTCATAAATGTATAGATGTAGCAGTACTGTCTATCTGTATGTTGTGTATGTCATATATGTCCTGATGAATTGAAAATGGGGGACCCTGATGTAAACAAGACGAAAGTCTTTCTCTGGTCTGCATCCCCTTAACAATTGTGTGTATTGAGCTGTACTGTATTGTACCCATTCTGCAATCTGTTAATAAAGTTTTCAATCAATCAATCAATCAAGGGTCACTCTAGGGAGAGGTATTGTTGTGAGTGGAGGTCAATGGTCACTCTAGGGAGAGGTATTGTTGTGAGTGGACGTCAATGGTCACTCTAGGGAGAGGTGTTGTTGTGAGTGGAGGTCAAGGGTCACTCTAGGGAGAGGTATTGTTGTGAGTGGAGGTCAACGGTCACTCTAGGGAGAGGTGTTGTTGTGAGTGGAGGTCAACGGTCACTCTAGGGAGAGGTGTTGTTGTGAGTGGAGGTCAAGGTCTACAAGATACACTACACGACCAAGGTACCCATGTACATGTCAAAATACTTCCCAAAGGTCAGTGAATACCACGACCACAACACCAGAGGGAGCTCCACAAATCATGTTAAACCCAGATTCGGCTCAAATAAGGGACTAAACACGTTTCGCAATTATGCCACATCAATGTGGAACGCCCTACCCACAGCTGTAAAGGAATGTGGATCACTACCCACTTTCAAAACCACTCTCAAGGGACACCTACGGGAGTCTGCAATTCAAAACTGGCCCCTGTAAATATCCTAACCCAACCCCCTCCAATGTACAGTCATTTACCTAGTATGGTTTTGTCAATAGTCCAATGTACAATTTTGTTTGTTTGTACAGTGTCTCCCCCCCCCCTCAATGTACAGTTTTGCTTGTTTATACAGTGTGCCCCCCCCCCCCCCAACCACCTCCAATGTAGATTACCCAGTATGGTTGTCAATATCCCAATGTACCCAACCCCCCCCCACCCAACCTCCTCCAATGTACAGTTTCTACGTCAAATGTATATACTCCCTTTTCCTGACTCCTTCTGTATCACAAACAGTACTGTATTTGTAAATCTGGTATGTCATAAATGTATAGATGTAGCAGTACTGTCTATCTGTATGTCATGTATGTCATATATGTCCTGATTAATTGAAAATGGGGGACCCTGATGTAAACAAGACGAAAGTCTTTCTCTGGTCTGCATCCCCTTAACAATTGTGTGTATTGAGCTGTACTGTATTGTACCCATTCTGCAATCTGTTAATAAAGTTTTCAATCAATCAATCAATCAAGGGTCACTCTAGGGAGAGGTGTTGTTGTGAGTGGAGGTCAATGGTCACTCTAGTCTAGGGAGAGGTATTGTTGTGAGTGGACGTCAACGGTCACTCTAGGGAGAGGTATTGTTGTGAGTGGAGGTCAAGGGTCACTCTAGGGAGAGGTGTTGTTGTGAGTGGAGGTCAACGGTCACTCTACTCTAGGGAGAGGTGTTGTTGTGAGTGGAGGTCAAGGGTCACTCTAGGGAGAGGTGTTGTTGTGAGTGGAGGTCAATGGTCACTCTCTATGGAGAGGTGTTGTTGTTGAGTGGACGTCAAGGGTCACTCTAGGGAGAGGTATTGTTGTGAGTGGAGGTCAATGGTCACTCTCTAGGGAGAGGTGTTGTTGTGAGTGGAGGTCAATGGTCACTCTAGGGAGAGGTATTGTTGTTGAGTGGAGGTCAATGGTCACTCTCTAGGGAGAGGTGTTGTTGTTGAGTGGAGGTCAATGGTCACTCTCTAGGGAGAGGTGTTGTTGTGAGTGGAGGTCAATGGTCACTCTCTAGGGAGAGGTGTTGTTGTGAGTGGAGGTCAATGGTCACTCTCTAGGGAGAGGTGTTGTTGTGAGTGGAGGTCAACGGTCACTCTCTAGGGAGAGGTATTGTTGTGAGTGGAGGTCAACGGTCACTCTCTAGGGAGAGGTGTTGTTGTGAGTGGAGGTCAATGGTCACTCTCTAGGGAGAGGTGTTGTTGTGAGTGGAGGTCAACGGTCACTCTAGGGAGAGGTGTTGTTGTTGAGTGGAGGTCAACGGTCACTCTAGGGAGAGGTGTTGTTGTGAGTGGAGGTCAACGGTCACTCTCTAGGGAGAGGTGTTGTTGTGAGTGGAGGTCAATGGTCACTCTCTAGGGAGAGGTGGTGTTGTGAGTGGAGGTCAACGGTCACTCTCTAGGGAGAGGTGGTGTTGTGAGTGGAGGTCAATGGTCACTCTAGGGAGAGGTGGTGTTGTGAGTGGAGGTCAATGGTCACTCTCTAGGGAGAGGTGGTGTTGTGAGTGGAGGTCAATGGTCACTCTCTAGGGAGAGGTGGTGTTGTGAGTGGAGGTCAACGGTCACTCTCTAGGGAGAGGTATTGTTGTGAGTGGAGGTCAATGGTCACTCTCTAGGGAGAGGTGGTGTTGTGAGTGGAGGTCAATGGTCACTCTCTAGGGAGAGGTGGTGTTGTGAGTGGAGGTCAATGGTCACTCTCTAGGGAGAGGTATTGTTGTGAGTGGAGGTCAACGGTCACTCTCTAGGGAGAGGTGGTGTTGTGAGTGGAGGTCAATGGTCACTCTCTAGGGAGAGGTATTGTTGTGAGTGGAGGTCAATGGTAACTCTCTAGGGAGAGGTGTTGTTGTGAGTGGAGGTCAATGGTCACTCTCTAGGGAGAGGTATTGTTGTGAGTGGAGGTCAATGGTCACTCTAGGGAGAGGTGTTGTTGTGAGTGGATGTCAATGGTCACTCTCTAGGGAGAGGTGTTGTTGTGAGTGGAGGTCAACGGTCACTCTCTAGGGAGAGGTGTTGTTGTGAGTGGATGTCAATGGTCACTCTCTAGGGAGAGGTGTTGTTGTGAGTGGATGTCAATGGTCACTCTCTAGGGAGAGGTGTTGTTGTGAGTGGATGTCAATGGTCACTCTCTAGGGAGAGGTGTTGTTGTGAGTGGAGGTCAATGGTCACTCTAGGGAGAGGTATTGTTGTGAGTGGAGGTCAAGGGTCACTCTAGGGAGAGGTGTTGTTGTGAGTGGAGGTCAACGGTCACTCTCTAGGGAGAGGTGTTGTTGTGAGTGGAGGTCAACGGTCACTCTCTAGGGAGAGGTGTTGTTGTGAGTGGAGGTCAAGGGTCACTCTAGGGAGAGGTATTGTTGTTGAGTGGAGGTCAATGGTCACTCTCTAGGGAGAGGTGTTGTTGTTGAGTGGAGGTCAATGGTCACTCTCTAGGGAGAGGTGTTGTTGTGAGTGGAGGTCAAGGGTCACTCTAGGGAGAGGTGTTGTTGTGAGTGGAGGTCAATGGTCACTCTCTAGGGAGAGGTGTTGTTGTGAGTGGAGGTCAATGGTCACTCTAGGGAGAGGTATTGTTGTTGAGTGGAGGTCAATGGTCACTCTCTAGGGAGAGGTGTTGTTGTTGAGTGGAGGTCAATGGTCACTCTCTGGGGAGAGGTGTTGTTGTGAGTGGAGGTCAATGGTCACTCTCTAGGGAGAGGTGTTGTTGTGAGTGGAGGTCAATGGTCACTCTCTAGGGAGAGGTGTTGTTGTGAGTGGAGGTCAACGGTCACTCTCTAGGGAGAGGTATTGTTGTGAGTGGAGGTCAACGGTCACTCTCTAGGGAGAGGTGTTGTTGTGAGTGGAGGTCAATGGTCACTCTCTAGGGAGAGGTGTTGTTGTGAGTGGAGGTCAACGGTCACTCTCTAGGGAGAGGTATTGTTGTTGAGTGGACGTCAAGGGTCACTCTAGGGAGAGGTATTGTTGTGAGTGGAGGTCAATGGTCACTCTCTAGTGAGAGGTGTTGTTGTGAGTGGAGGTCAACGGTCACTCTCTAGGGAGAGGTATTGTTGTTGAGTGGACGTCAAGGGTCACTCTAGGGAGAGGTATTGTTTGTGAGTGGAGGTCAATGGTCACTCTCTAGGGAGAGGTATTGTTGTGAGTGGAGGTCAATGGTCACTCTCTAGGGAGAGGTGTTGTTGTGAGTGGAGGTCAACGGTCACTCTCTAGGGAGAGGTGTTGTTGTGAGTGGAGGTCAATGGTCACTCTCTAGGGAGAGGTGGTGTTGTGAGTGGAGGTCAACGGTCACTCTCTAGGGAGAGGTGGTGTTGTGAGTGGAGGTCAATGGTCACTCTAGGGAGAGGTGGTGTTGTGAGTGGAGGTCAATGGTCACTCTCTAGGGAGAGGTGGTGTTGTGAGTGGAGGTCAATGGTCACTCTCTAGGGAGAGGTGGTGTTGTGAGTGGAGGTCAACGGTCACTCTCTAGGGAGAGGTATTGTTGTGAGTGGAGGTCAATGGTCACTCTCTAGGGAGAGGTGGTGTTGTGAGTGGAGGTCAATGGTCACTCTCTAGGGAGAGGTGGTGTTGTGAGTGGAGGTCAATGGTCACTCTCTAGGGAGAGGTATTGTTGTGAGTGGAGGTCAACGGTCACTCTCTAGGGAGAGGTGGTGTTGTGAGTGGAGGTCAATGGTCACTCTCTAGGGAGAGGTATTGTTGTGAGTGGAGGTCAATGGTCACTCTCTAGGGAGAGGTGTTGTTGTGAGTGGAGGTCAATGGTCACTCTCTAGGGAGAGGTATTGTTGTGAGTGGAGGTCAATGGTCACTCTAGGGAGAGGTGTTGTTGTGAGTGGATGTCAATGGTCACTCTCTAGGGAGAGGTGTTGTTGTGAGTGGAGGTCAACGGTCACTCTCTAGGGAGAGGTGTTGTTGTGAGTGGATGTCAATGGTCACTCTCTAGGGAGAGGTGTTGTTGTGAGTGGATGTCAATGGTCACTCTCTAGGGAGAGGTGTTGTTGTGAGTGGATGTCAATGGTCACTCTCTAGGGAGAGGTGTTGTTGTGAGTGGAGGTCAACGGTCACTCTAGGGAGAGGTATTGTTGTGAGTGGAGGTCAAGGGTCACTCTAGGGAGAGGTGTTGTTGTGAGTGGAGGTCAACGGTCACTCTCTAGGGAGAGGTGTTGTTGTGAGTGGAGGTCAACGGTCACTCTCTAGGGAGAGGTGTTGTTGTGAGTGGAGGTCAAGGGTCACTCTAGGGAGAGGTATTGTTGTTGAGTGGAGGTCAATGGTCACTCTCTAGGGAGAGGTGTTGTTGTTGAGTGGAGGTCAATGGTCACTCTCTAGGGAGAGGTGTTGTTGTGAGTGGAGGTCAAGGGTCACTCTAGGGAGAGGTATTGTTGTTGAGTGGAGGTCAATGGTCACTCTCTAGGGAGAGGTGTTGTTGTGAGTGGAGGTCAATGGTCACTCTCTAGGGAGAGGTGTTGTTGTGAGTGGAGGTCAATGGTCACTCTCTAGGGAGAGGTGTTGTTGTGAGTGGAGGTCAATGGTCACTCTAGGGAGAGGTATTGTTGTTGAGTGGAGGTCAATGGTCACTCTCTAGGGAGAGGTGTTGTTGTTGAGTGGAGGTCAATGGTCACTCTCTAGGGAGAGGTGTTGTTGTGAGTGGAGGTCAATGGTCACTCTCTAGGGAGAGGTGTTGTTGTGAGTGGAGGTCAATGGTCACTCTCTAGGGAGAGGTGTTGTTGTGAGTGGAGGTCAACGGTCACTCTCTAGGGAGAGGTATTGTTGTGAGTGGAGGTCAACGGTCACTCTCTAGAGAGAGGTGTTGTTGTGAGTGGAGGTCAATGGTCACTCTCTAGGGAGAGGTGTTGTTGTGAGTGGAGGTCAACGGTCACTCTCTAGGGAGAGGTATTGTTGTTGAGTGGACGTCAAGGGTCACTCTAGGGAGAGGTATTGTTGTGAGTGGAGGTCAATGGTCACTCTCTAGGGAGAGGTGTTGTTGTGAGTGGAGGTCAACGGTCACTCTCTAGGGAGAGGTATTGTTGTTGAGTGGACGTCAAGGGTCACTCTAGGGAGAGGTATTGTTGTGAGTGGAGGTCAATGGTCACTCTCTAAGGAGAGGTCTTGTTGTGAGTGGAGGTCAATGGTCACTCTCTAGGGAGAGGTGTTGTTGTGAGTGGAGGTCAACGGTCACTCTCTAGGGAGAGGTATTGTTGTGAGTGGAGGTCAATGGTCACTCTCTAGGGAGAGGTGTTGTTGTTGAGTGGACGTCAAGGGTCACTCTAGGGAGAGGTATTGTTGTGAGTGGAGGTCAATGGTCACTCTCTAGGGAGAGGTGTTGTTGTGAGTGGAGGTCAATGGTCAATCTAGGGAGAGGTGTTGTTGTTGAGTGGAGGTCAATGGTCACTCTCTAGGGAGAGGTGTTGTTGTGAGTGGATGTCAATGGTCACTCTCTAGGGAGAGGTGTTGTTGTGAGTGGAGATCAAGGGTCACTCTAGGGAGAGGTATTGTTGTGAGTGGAGGTCAATGGTCACTCTAGTCTAGGGAGAGGTGTTGTTGTGAGTGGAGGTCAATGGTCACTATCTAGGGAGAGGTATTGTTGTGAGTGGAGGTCAATGGTCACTCTAGGGAGAGGTATTGTTGTGAGTGGAGGTCAATGGTCACTCTAGGGAGAGGTATTGTTGTGAGTGGAGGTCAATGGTCACTCTAGTCTAGGGAGAGGTGTTGTTGTGAGTGGAGGTCAATGGTCACTCTAGTCTAGGGAGAGGTATTGTTGTGAGTGGAGGTCAACGGTCACTCTAGGGAGAGGTGTTGTTGTGAGTGGAGGTCAAGGGTCACTCTAGGGAGAGGTGTTGTTGTGAGTGGAGGTCAACGGTCACTCTACTCTAGGGAGAGGTGTTGTTGTGAGTGGAGGTCAAGGGTCACTCTAGGGAGAGGTGTTGTTGTGAGTGGAGGTCAACGGTCACTCTAGGGAGAGGTATTATTGTGAGTGGACGTCAAGGGTCACTCTAGGGAGAGGTATTGTTGTGAGTGGAGGTCAATGGTCACTCTAGTCTAGGGAGAGGTGTTGTTGTGAGTGGAGGTCAACGGTCACTCTAGGGAGAGGTATTGTTGTGAGTGGAGGTCAATGGTCACTCTAGGGAGAGGTGTTGTTGTGAGTGGAGGTCAACGGTCACTCTAGGGAGAGGTATTGTTGTGAGTGGAGGTCAACGGTCACTCTCTAGGGAGAGGTATTGTTGTGAGTGGAGGTCAACGGTCACTCTCTAGGGAGAGGTGTTGTTGTGAGTGGAGGTCAACGGTCACTCTCTAGGGAGAGGTGTTGTTGTGAGTGGAGGTCAATGGTCACTCTCTAGGGAGAGGTGTTGGTGTGAGTGGAGGTTAATGGTCACTCTCTAGGGAGAGGTATTGTTGTGAGTGGAGGTCAATGGTCACTCTAGGGAGAGGTATTGTTGTGAGTGGAGGTCAATGGTCACTCTAGGGAGAGGTATTGTTGTGAGTGGAGGTCAATGGTCACTCTAGTCTAGGGAGAGGTGTTGTTGTGAGTGGAGGTCAATGGTCACTCTAGTCTAGGGAGAGGTGTTGTTGTGAGTGGAGGTCAACGGTCACTCTAGGGAGAGGTGTTGTTGTGAGTGGAGGTCAACGGTCACTCTAGTCTAGGGAGAGGTATTGTTGTGAGTGGAGGTCAACGGTCACTCTAGGGAGAGGTGTTGTTGTGAGTGGAGGTCAACGGTCACTCTCTAGGGAGAGGTATTGTTGTGAGTGGAGGTCAAGGGTCACTCTAGGGAGAGGTGTTGTTGTGAGTGGAGGTCAACGGTCACTCTACTCTAGGGAGAGGTGTTGTTGTGAGTGGAGGTCAAGGGTCACTCTAGGGAGAGGTGTTGTTGTGAGTGGAGGTCAACGGTCACTCTAGGGAGAGGTATTATTGTGAGTGGACGTCAAGGGTCACTCTAGGGAGAGGTATTGTTGTGAGTGGAGGTCAATGGTTACTCTAGTCTAGGGAGAGGTGTTGTTGTGAGTGGAGGTCAACGGTCACTCTAGGGAGAGGTATTGTTGTGAGTGGAGGTCAATGGTCACTCTAGGGAGAGGTGTTGTTGTGAGTGGAGGTCAACGGTCACTCTAGGGAGAGGTATTGTTGTGAGTGGAGGTCAACGGTCACTCTCTAGGGAGAGGTGTTGTTGTGAGTGGAGGTCAACGGTCACTCTAGTCTAGGGAGAGGTATTGTTGTGAGTGGAGGTCAACGGTCACTCTAGGGAGAGGTGTTGTTGTGAGTGGAGGTCAACGGTCACTCTCTAGGGAGAGGTATTGTTGTGAGTGGAGGTCAAGGGTCACTCTAGGGAGAGGTGTTGTTGTGAGTGGAGGTCAACGGTCACTCTACTCTAGGGAGAGGTGTTGTTGTGAGTGGAGGTCAAGGGTCACTCTAGGGAGAGGTGTTGTTGTGAGTGGAGGTCAACGGTCACTCTAGGGAGAGGTATTATTGTGAGTGGACGTCAAGGGTCACTCTAGGGAGAGGTATTGTTGTGAGTGGAGGTCAATGGTCACTCTAGTCTAGGGAGAGGTGTTGTTGTGAGTGGAGGTCAACGGTCACTCTAGGGAGAGGTATTGTTGTGAGTGGAGGTCAATGGTCACTCTAGGGAGAGGTGTTGTTGTGAGTGGAGGTCAATGGTCACTCTAGTCTAGGGAGAGGTATTGTTGTGAGTGGAGGTCAACGGTCACTCTAGGGAGAGGTGTTGTTGTGAGTGGAGGTCAACGGTCACTCTCTAGGGAGAGGTATTGTTGTGAGTGGAGGTCAAGGGTCACTCTAGGGAGAGGTGTTGTTGTGAGTGGAGGTCAACGGTCACTCTACTCTAGGGAGAGGTGTTGTTGTGAGTGGAGGTCAAGGGTCACTCTAGGGAGAGGTGTTGTTGTGAGTGGAGGTCAACGGTCACTCTAGGGAGAGGTATTATTGTGAGTGGACGTCAAGGGTCACTCTAGGGAGAGGTATTGTTGTGAGTGGAGGTCAATGGTCACTCTAGTCTAGGGAGAGGTGTTGTTGTGAGTGGAGGTCAACGGTCACTCTAGGGAGAGGTATTGTTGTGAGTGGAGGTCAATGGTCACTCTAGGGAGAGGTGTTGTTGTGAGTGGAGGTCAACGGTCACTCTAGGGAGAGGTATTGTTGTGAGTGGAGGTCAACGGTCACTCTCTAGGGAGAGGTGTTGTTGTGAGTGGAGGTCAATGGTCACTCTCTAGGGAGAGGTGTTGTTGTTGAGTGGACGTCGTACTGCACTCACACAGGTACTGTTTCAATTGTGTTCTTTCAGTGGTATAGTATTCAAATAAACGATTCATGTAAACTGTTCATAACTTGTCATAACCGTTCCTATTTGTAGAATCTAGTCGCCTATTTCCAGAATTCTGAATAAAAAAACAACTACTATAGCTACTGCTAGTAGTAGGAGGAGACAGTAGGAGGAGACAGGAGGAGGAGCCAGTAGGAGGAGGAGCTGACCGTGTGCTGTAGACGTAGGCTCCTCCCAGCAGCACGGAGAGGAGGAGGAGCAGGATGAAGATGGCCAGCGCGATGTTCCCTCCGTCCAGCGCTGAGCCTGCTGCTGCCGCCTCGGCCACTAGGGGGGGACACACACCAAGGTAAACAGCAGTGTCGTAGGTCCAGTCGCTAAATCTCGAGTCCGAGTCGAGTCTGAGTCCATCAAGGTCCACTCGCCGTCAGAGAGCCGACGTACTGATAAGAAAAAGGTCTAAACTAGTGCTGTCGGGCGATTAAAAAAATGTATCTAATTAATTACAGGATTTGTAATTAATTAATCTAATTAATCGCATTTTAATCGCATAACCATTTTAGGCCTGATATTCTATTTATTCTACAATCATATTTCACATTGCATGTGTCCGAATGGCAGAATTCAATACTGTATCTACAAAACCTTCTGTTGAATCATCTTCCATTTATTAATTTGCTTAGATTTTTCAGGTCTGGTCAATTTGAGCACGGTGTTATTCACAGTCAAAGATAAAAAAAATTTATTGATATTCTCATTTGGTTCATTACCATTTCCTCAAGCCTCGTAACAGACAGTATTTCTGACACTGGGAACACATTCCCTGAGATCCATAGACGTCCCTAGAATCAGATACCAAGAACATGCAAATGGACCATATTAAAAAAAAGTCTGTAAATGTGTATTATACGTTCTTATGGAATGAATGAGATTAAATATTAAATATTAAATATTATTTAAAAAAATATATTTGTTTGTAATTAATTTTGAGTTAATTTTCATAACGCGATGATTTGCCGTGTAATTAATTAATCTAATTAACGCGATAAACCGACAGCCCTAAGTCTAAACATAAATGACACAGCGGTCACCGTTTCAAAAGGGAGTTTATTTACTTTGTGACACGATAGCCAAACAAATGCACTATAGCCATCAATACATCATAATGATTACGGCCTATAACAAAAAAATATATATATAAAATAAACAACTGTATTTATCAATTGAAAAGTCAGAGTCCTCGACTGCGCCGCCTTCCGAGTCCGAATGCAGTCGACGCTCGAGTCCGAGTCCAAGTCGAGTCACGAGTCCTGAAAACCAGTCCTGCACTCGAGTCCTACACCGCTGCAGCACCCCCCACCTGACCTCTCAAACCCCGCCCCCACCTGACCTCTCAAACCCCGCCCCCACCTGACCTCTCAAACCCCGCCCCCACCTGACCTCTCAAACCCCGCCCCCACCTGACCTCTCAAACCCCGCCCCCACCTGACCTCTCAAACCCCGCCCCCACCTGACCTCTCAAACCCCGCCCCCACCTGACCTCTCAAACCCTGCCCTCCTAACGGGTACATGGTGCATTTATATATCTCTCTTTTATCCAAAGTGCTTTACAATTTGTTCCTCACATGTTACCCGCTCACTCACACATTCACACACCGACGGCGGAGGCGACCATGCGAGGTGCCGACCTGCTCATCGTTTTTTGCTCCCAATCTGATCCCGATCATGTGATTTTGAGTATCTACCGATACCGATCTTTCCCGATCTGATCAACAAAAAAAAAACATTTTAATATTTTTTTATTTATTTTTTCATCCCAATTTCTCACATTACATTCACCCTGAATGTTGACGTTATCCAGGTGAAAAGTTTACTTCATTCAAGCGAGGCATTGCAATCCTTGACATAAATCATTTGATGTATAATTAAATCAAAGGAAATGCGTTTATTTTGGCAAAAATTCTGCTCTGTGTGACAATAAATAAATGAATGATGATATGCAATTTGAAACCAAAACTAAGGCCTCAGTATGAGTTTAAGACGTGAACATGGTCATGTTTGTTGAATAAAAAAAAAAAAAAAAAATCCAGATTTTTTTTTTGCCCTAGTTAGGTGTCCCCTAGTTAGGTGTCTTGCTCAAGGACACTTCGACGCGCTGCCCGGGAGGAGCGGGAATCTAACCGGGAGCCTCTGGATTACCAAACGACTGCTCTACCTCCCGAGCCACTGTCGCCCCTTTCCTCATCCTCCAATCATAACTGTGGCAACGGTTGTGATTGGAGGGTCAAGACAAGAGGGCGGGTTTGAGACACATCTTCAGGTCATTTATCTAGAGATCCTGAACGGTCGTCACAGGTGTCACTCACTGTCAAACGCCACCGTGTGAATGAAAGGGAGTGAATGAACAGAAATGTATTTACTCCTCGTTACTGTTGCAACACACACACACACACACACACACACACACACACACACACACACACACACACACACACACACACACACACACACACACACACACACACTGATACCAACACACACACACACACACACACACACACACAAACACACACACTGATACCAACACACACACACACACACACACACACACACACACACACACACACACACACACACACACACACACAAACACACACACTGATACCAACACACACACACACACACACACACACACACACACACACACACACACACACACACACACAAACACACACACTGATACCAACACACACACACACACACACACACACACACACACACACACACACACACACACACACACACAAACACACACACTGATACCAACACACACACACACACACACACACACACACACACACACACACACACACACACAAACACACACACACACAAACACACACACTGATACCAACACACACACACACACACTGATACCGACACACACACACACACACACACACACACACACACACACACACACACTGATAACAACACACACACACACACACACACACACACACACACTGATACCAACACACACACACACACACACACACACACACTGATACCAACACACACACACACACACACACTGATACCAACACACACACACACACACACACACACACACACACACACTGATACCAACACACACACACACACACTGATACCAACACACACACACACACTGATACCGACACACACACACACACACACACTGATACCGACACACACACACACACACACACACACACACACACACACTGATACCGACACACACACACACACACACACACACACTGATACCGACACACACACACACACACACACACACACACACACTGATACCGACACACACACACACACACACACTGATAACAACACACACACACACACACTGATAACAACACACACACACACACACACTGATAACAACACACACACACACACACACTGATAACAACACACACACACACACACACACTGATAACAACACACACACACACACACTGATAACAACACACACACACACACACACACACACTGATACCGACACACACACACACACACACACACACACTGATAACAACACACACACACACACACACTGATAACAACACACACACACACACACACTGATAACAACACACACACACACACACACTGATAACAACACACACACACACACACACACACACACTGATAACAACACACACACACACACACACTGATAACAACACACACACACACACACACTGATATCAACACACACACACACACACTGATAACAACACACACACACACACACACTGATATCAACACACACACACACACACTGATAACAACACACACACAGACTCACCCTCCAGAGCATGGTGGTCGAAGCAGTCATGGTTGGCTGCAAGACATCATTTAGTCCGTCATCATCACAGTTCATCATCATCATCATCATCATCATCATCTCATCATCATCATCATCATCATCATCATCATCAGCATCATCATCATCATCATCACCATCATCATCACAGTTCACACATACTGTGGAATCTCTCTATTACTCCAACATGGCTGCCTTAACCCTTTCACTGCCACACGACAGCCGGTTAACCCTTTCACTGTGACAATACAGAAGGTTAGCCCTTTACTATCACACAACCGACGGCGATGCTCCATCATTAGCATCATTAGCTCCGCGGATGAAAATTAAGGCGCAGCAACGTGACATCTATATCAAGAGGCACGAGAGAAAAGTATATAAAGTATATAACCCATTCAGCTCTGCAGACAGTATATAATATAACATGGTCTCCATGGAGACAGGACAGACAGTATATAATATAACATGGTCTCCATGGAGACAGGACAGACAGTATATAATATAACATGGTCTCCATGGAGACAGGACAGACAGTATATAATATAACATGGTGTCCATGGAGACAGGACAGACAGTATATAATATAACATGGTCTCCATGGAGACAGGACAGACAGTATATAATATAACATGGTCTCCATGGAGACAGGACAGACAGTATATAATATAACATGGTCTCCATGGAGACAGGACAGACAGTATATAATATAACATGGTCTCCATGGAAACATGGTCTCCATGGAAGACAGGAACAGACAGTATATAATATAACATGGTCTCCATGGAGACAGGACAGACAGTATATAATATACATGGTCTCCATGGAGACAGGACAGACAGTATATAATATAACACTCGTCTCCATGGAGACAGGACAGACAGTATATAATATAACATGGTCTCCATGGAGACAGGACAGACAGTATATAATATAACACGGTCTCCATGGAGACAGGACAGACAGTATATAATATAACATGGTCTCCATGGAGACAGGACAGACAGTATATAATATAACATGGTCTCCATGGAGACAGGACAGACAGTATATAATATAACATGGTCTCCATGGAGACAGGACAGACAGTATATAATATAACATGGTCTCCATGGAGACAGGACAGACAGTATATAATATAACATGGTCTCCATGGAGACAGGACAGACAGTATATAATATAACATGGTCTCCATGGAGACAGGACAGAACAGTATATAATATAACATGGTCTCCATGGAGACAGGACAGACAGTATATAATATAACACTGTCTCCATGGAGACAGGACAGACAGTATATAATATAACATGGTCTCCATGGATACCAGGTCCTCACCCCGGCAGAGTGGCAGTGGCCGCTCCAGAACGACGGGTTTCCCATGATGCACTTGATTGCGACCTCCCCGATGAGCTCGTAACCTTGGTAACAGACGAAGGTGAGCGACTCGCCGGCAGGTAGAGGCGCTTGGACAGGATCTGGTACCCGCTGTCGGGGAGACCGGGGTTCTCACAGGAGACCAGAGTCCTCCGCTGGAGGAGGAGGAGGAGAGGAGGAGAGGGGGATGAGGGGAAGAGGGGGAGAGGAAGAGAGGGGGAGAGGAGGAGAGGAGGGGAGGAAGAGAGGGGAGAGGAGGGGAGGAAGAGAGGGGGAGAGGGGGAGAGGAGGAGAGGGGGAGAGGGAGAGAGGAAGAGAGGGGAGAGAGGAGGAGAGGGGGAGAGGGAGAGAGGGGGAGAGGAGGAGAGGGGGAGAGGAGGAGAGGAGGAGAGGAGGAGAGGAGGAGAGGAAGAGAGGGGAGATGAGGGAGAGGAGGAGAGGGAGAGAGGAGGAGAGGAGGAGAGGAGGAGAGGAGGGGAGGAGGAGAGGAGGAGAGGGGGAGAGGGGAAGAGGAGGAGAGGGGGAGAGGGGGAGAGGAGGAGAGGAAGAGAGGGAGAGAGGGGGAGAGGAGGAGAGGAAGAGAGGGGGAGAGGAGGAGAGGAAGAGAGGAGGAGAGGAAGAGAGGGGGAGAGGAGGAGAGGAGAGGAGGAGAGGAAGAGAGGGGGAGAGGAAGCGAGGGGGAGAGGAGGAGAGGAAGAGAGGGGGAGAGGAAGCGAGGGGGAGAGGAGGAGAGGAAGAGAGGGGGAGAGGAGGAGAGGAAGAGAGGAGGAGAGGAAGAGGAACATGAATGCAGTTCAGCTTCTTAAAGAAAATAACCATGTGCACATGTTTTGGAGTTGTCCATCCCTAGTGGATTTTTGGAAAAATATCTTCGATATACTCTCTGAAATATGCAGTACCCAGGTTGAACCAGACCCTTATTACAACTGACAAATACTAATAAAGAGGTTTTTGGCCTTTGTTACTTTGTTAGCGAGACGGTTAATCCTACTTTGGTGGAAATCCTCCTCACCCACTTCTCTCTCTTTTTTATCCACTTTTTCTCCTCCTTTTTTCTGTGTTTTTCTCCCATCCCAATTTAGTCGTGCCAATTCCCCCCTCCCCTGTCTTGATCGTTGCTCGCTGTGCCCCCCACTGGTCGGTCGTAGGGAGGGTTGATAGATACCATCGCATGTCCCCTCCGATACATGCAGAGTCAGCCAGCCACATCTTTTCACCTGCCAGCGCGGACTCTCATTGGCGAGGTGTAACGTGTGATTTTATTTTATTTTATTAGGGATCCCCATTAGCTGGTGCGATAACAACCAGCTAGTCTTCCTGGGGTCCACACACAAAAAAACATACAAAAACAATCACTATTGCAAAAAAAAAATTATAAAAAGTCAGTACACACAATGCATAATGAAACTACTGTAACAATTAAGATAGCTAAAATTACATTAGTGTAAAACAAAAACACTAATGTAATTAGTGAGGCTCACACTGCCCTCGCCATCTCCTGTCCTCGCTGTGCAGGCGCCCTGACCGACCTGTAGGAGTCGCTGTTTACAACGTCTAGAATACCACCCCATCGACTCCCCGTCCGGCCCAAGCCTGGAGGCAACGCTGACAGCCGGATTCGATACCGGGGTGTCTCTCGCGTTGGTGACGAGCGCTTAGACCGCTGCGCCACCCAGCCTCCTTCCTCACCCCCTTCTCATGCCCTTTGGATTAAATCTATTCTTAGCTGTATCAAACTAGAAAAAACCCGAGACACACTACGAGGGTCTCTACAGACAAGTTCTTCTCCACGTGGGCTCCACCTCCCCCTAGTGGCCCAGACTGATATCTACCCACACGATATCCGTGGTACACTATTCATTCAGTTGTACAGTTTCCCCCACCCTGTCTACCCAACCCCCCCCCCCCCCCACCCCACCTACCCAACAGTTTCTACGTCAAATGTATATGCTCTCTTTTTTAGACTCTTCTTGTATCACAAACACTACTGTATATTTGTAGATCTGATATGTCATAAATGTATAGATGTAGCAGTACTGTCTATCTGTATGTCGTGTATGTCATGTATGTCATATGATGAATTGAAAATGGGGGACCCTGATGTAAACAAGACGAAAGTCTTTCTCTGGTCTGCATCCCCTTAAAGGGGAACTATTTTACTATTTCTCTCACTATTTGGGCACTTTTACACAATTCCTGTGAGTCTATGGAACACCTCTGTAAGGTTTTTCTTCACAAAAATTCATTGTTTTGTATTTCTAATCAAGTACTCAAAAACAGCATTTTTCTACCTCAAGATCTTAAGCCGTTTTGAGGCTGGGCTCCAACCACTGTGTGGCCTGGTGCCAACTGCCACATCAACTGCCACATTATTATGCAGCTGAGAAATCTCTGACATCACAGATATGCACATTTTCAGATGACTCAGTTCAGCGAGGGTGAATATTGTGAGAGGAGAATTGGAAGAATGCGCCAATATGAGAATTAGAGACATAGATCATATTAATATAAGTCCACATAGCCAGGAAACAATGCTAAACACTGAAAAAGGCCATTTATAAGATAGTTCCCCTTTAACAATTGTGTGTATTGAGCCGTACTGTATTGTTGTACCCATTCTGCAATCTGTTAAATAAAGTTTTCATTCAATCAATCAACTCCTCCCTCCCCTTCAAACGTTCTCCCTCGACGCACCGATCGATGCAATAGATTTGGTATTGAGCACGACATACAGCGCCGACGGACCCGGGCGGCGAGCAGTGCCGTGACTCATGGGTAATCTCCGTCCCCTCCGCCAGGTGGCCGATGGCTGATTAGCATCTCATTTGCATATCAAACACTTCACACAAAAATGAATAACCATGAATACACGTGTGCATATTTGCTTACACCCACGCACGCACGCACGCACATACACAAACACACACACGCACACACACACACACACGCACACGCACACGCACACACACACACACACACGCACACACGCACGCACACGCACACACACACACACACACACGCGAAGAGTTACAAGAGGAGAATGCAGGGCAGGGGAACAGAGCCCGTGCCAGGTCTGGTTATGTCCTCTCTGCGAGGAGTCAAGTAGGCCATCATGTCAGACCGCACACTACGCTACGCAACGCAACGCAGCTCGTCTCCAGTCTACTGAGCTCTCTACTCTGCCGACAGCTTCGTGGTGAGGATCACCGAGCCGGCAGGTTAACCACCGGGGAAACCACAGGAAGAAGAGGAAGAACTCCAGGGGAATGAATGCAGGCATTTCCTGTTGTGTAGAGAGAGAGCAGCGACGCATCACCAGACTTGGTCTTCAGCCTGACGCTCTCTACACTAAATCTCTGGGTAACATTATCACGTCTCTCATGGCTTCTCGTATCATTGTTGTTGTTATGCCGATGATACTCAACTCTTCCTCTCCTTCCCTCCCTCGGATATCCACGTCTCTGAGCGGATCTCGGCCCGTCTGTCCGACATCTCCGCCTGGATGACGACCAAGGCTCGCTGGCTCCTGTCTAATCACCATTTCTACACTGTACTGTACCTGCACTGTATATACTGGACATACTGTATATAGGTATACTGAACATTTTTGTTGTTTACACTTGTTTACGTACTTGACTTTCTTGACTTTCTATTTTATACTTATATTATACTTATCTTGTTATTATCTAGCACACACTCAGGAGCAAAACAGAAAGAAGCATTTCATGCAAAGTATTCTGTATTCTGTATGACAACTAATAAAGAAACTTGAAGTACACAGTTATCTTGTCTAACAGGAAGTACACAGTTATCTTGTCTAACAGGAAGTACACAGTTCTCTTGTCTAACAGGAAGTACACAGTTCTCTTGTCTAACAGGAAGTACACAGTTCTCTTGTCTAACAGGAAGTACACAGTTATCTTGTCTAACAGGAAGTACACAGTTATCTTGTCTAACAGGAAGTACACAGTTCTCTTGTCTAACAGGAAGTACACAGTTCTCTTGTCTAACAGGAAGTACACAGTTATCTTGTCTAACAGGAAGTACACAGTTCTCTTGTCTAACAGGAAGTACACAGTTCTCTTGTCTAACAGGAAGTACACAGTTCTCTTGTCTAACAGGAAGTACACAGTTCTCTTGTCTAACAGGAAGTACACAGTTCTCTTGTCTAACAGGAAGTACACAGTTCTCTTGTCTAACAGGAAGTACACAGTTATCT
>NW_028170699.1:43005-48005 GCF_963971535.1 Notolepis coatsorum | reverse complement strand
CCCCCCACTTTGAGAAACACTATGTTAATGGGTCACGGGACAGGAGACCACCGATGGGTTAATGGGTCACGGGACAGGAGACCACCGAGGGGTTAATGGGTCATGGGACAGGAGAACACAGAGGGGTTAATGGGTCAGATACAATCGCTGCCATTAGGCATAGATACAATGGCTACCATTAGGCGTAGATACAATGGCTACCATTAGGCATAGATACAATGGCTACCATTAGGCATAGATACAATGGCTGCCATTAGGCGTAGATGGCTACCATTAGGCATAGATACAATGGCTACCATTAGGCATAGATACAATGGCTACCATTCGGCATAGATACAATGGCTACCATTAGGCATAGATACAATGGCTACCATTAGGCATAGATACAATGGCTACCATTAGGCGTAGATACAATGGCTACCATTATGCGTAGATACAATGGCTACCATTAGGCGTAGATACAATGGCTACCATTAGGCGTAGATACAATGGCTACCATTAGGCGTAGATACAATGGCTACCATTAGGCGTAGATACAATGGCTACCATTAGGCGTAGATACAATGGCTACCATTAATCATAGATACAATGGCTACCATTAGGCGTAGATACAATGGCTGCCATTAGGCATAGATACAATGGCTGCCATTAGGCGTAGATACAATGGCTACCATTAGGCGTAGATACAATGGCTGCCATTAGGCATAGATACAATGGCTACCATTAGGCGTAGATGGCTACCATTAGGCATAGATACAATGGCTGCCATTAGGCATAGATACAATGGCTGCCATTAGGCATAGATACAATGACTGCCATTAGGCGTAGATACAATGGCTACCATTAGGCGTAGATACAATGACTGCCATTAGGCATAGATACAATGGCTACCATTAGGCATAGATACAATGGCTGCCATTAGGCGTAGATACAATGGCTGCCATTAGGCGTAGATACAATGGCTACCATTAAACATAGATACAATGGCTACCATTAGGCATAGATACAATGGCTGCCATTAGGCGTAGATACAATGGCTGCCATTAGGCATAGATACAATGGCTACCATTAGGCGTAGATGGCTACCATTAGGCATAGATACAATCGCTGCCATTAGGCATAGATACAATGGCTACCATTAGGCGTAGATACAATGGCTACCATTAGGCATAGATACAATGGCTGCCATTAGGCATAGATACAAAACAATGGCTACCATTAAGCGTAGATACAATGGCTACCATTAGGCATAGATACAATGGCTACCATTAGGCATAGATACAATGTCACAAGCCTCTATACACTTACAATTTAAATAGTTTGAATGGTTTGAATAATTTCATGGAACCCCTAGAGTGAGTTGAGCTGCCCTAACTCTGGTGACGGCCCTGTATGAGTGTACAGTACACACTGTAGGGACTGTATGAGTGTAGACGGTGTGGTACAGTAACATGTGTGTGTTGATTGATCAGGGTGTAGATACGGTACAGTAATATGTGTGTTGATTGATCAGGGTGTATACGGTACAGTAATATGTGTGTTGATTGATCAGGGTGTAGAGACGGTACAGTAATATGTGTGTTGATTGATCAGGGTGTAGACAGTACAGTAATATGTGTGTTGATTGATCAGGGTGTAGACAGTACAGTAATATGTGTGTTGATTGATCAGGGTGTATACGGTACAGTAATATGTGTGTTGATTGATCAGGGTGTATACGGTACAGTAATATGTGTGTTGATTGATCAGGGTGTAGACAGTACAGTAATATGTGTGTTGATTGATCAGGGTGTATACAGTACAGTAATATGTGTGTTGATTGATCAGGGTGTAGAGACAGCACAGTAATATGTGTGTTGATTGATCAGGGTGTAGAGATGGCACAGTAATATGTGTGTTGATTGATCAGGGTGTAGAGACGGTACAGTAATATGTGTGTTGATTGATCAGGGTGTAGAGACGGTACAGTAATATGTGTGTTGATTGATCAGGGTGTATACAGTACAGTAATATGTGTGTTGATTGATCAGGGTGTATACAGTACAGTAATATGTGTGTTGATTGATCAGGGTGTAGAGACAGTACAGTAATATGTGTGTTGATTGATCAGGGTGTATACGGTACAGTAATATGTGTGCTGATTGATCTGGGTGTATACGGTACAGTAATATGTGTGTTGATTGATCAGGGTGTAGAGACAGTACAGTAATATGTGTGCTGATTGATCAGGGTGTAGAGACGGTACAGTAATATGTGTGTTGATTGATCAGGGTGTATACGGTACAGTAATATGTGTGTTGATTGATCTGGGTGTATACGGTACAGTAATATGTGTGCTGATTGATCAGGGTGTAGAGACAGTACAGTAATATGTGTGTTGATTGATCAGGGTGTATACGGTACAGTAATATGTGTGTTGATTGATCTGGGTGTATATGGTACAGTAATATGTGTGTTGATTGATCAGGGTGTAGAGACAGTACAGTAATATGTGTGCTGATTGATCAGGGTGTAGAGACGGTACAGTAATATAAGATAAGATAAGATATTCCTTTATTGATCCCCTTGGGGAAATTCAGGCATCATAGCAGCATGGGGGGAGGGGGGGGGGGGGTACAGTAGTAAAACACAGTATACAGCAGGGCAGTACAGTGCGATATATATGTTGCACGTGCGACACTGACGTCAGTCTGTGCGATGAAAGGATTGACTTCAATAGCACTGATGCGATGGCCCGTGATGGCTTGGTACTTGTAGTCTTGTGCGATTAAATACAATGTCCCTTCTGCGTAAAACTCCATATATCAAACACCAAATCCCATAATCCCTAGCGAACAATATCCCCGCGAGTTGCGAGCAGTGACTCATATCCGCTCGGCTCAGCTCACAACACAGCAGGTGACTGCAGGACTCGTCTCAGCAACGTTTGGAACGCGGACATTGAAACAGAGCTAGTAGATAGTGTTGTCGCGACCCAAAACAAATCCCTGCTGTTTTATTCGGCAACGGGTCAAATGCATATAACATGCTTTGCAATCCTCGCGTCATAAAGTCCGAAATGAACGTTACGTTAGCATGAGCTAACAACAAGCTGTTCATAGCCATATTTATATAGAGAGAACAGCAGACGGGCAGAGTGAGGAGGAGGGCAGACATTCTCCCTTCTCTGTGTGTGTGTGTGCGTTTGGAAAGATCACATGAAGTCAGACGAGTATATTATATTGATAGTAAATGTACTGAGGGTGGACAGATAATGTTGATATTTAAACATAAAAAATACAATACAAAATAAATGTATTCATGATCATGCAACATAAAACGGTTGCGTGTTGCGAGTTC
Organism: Notolepis coatsorum; assembly: GCF_963971535.1. Classification (NCBI taxonomy): domain Eukaryota; kingdom Metazoa; phylum Chordata; class Actinopteri; order Aulopiformes; family Paralepididae; genus Notolepis; species Notolepis coatsorum. The sequence goes on along the minus strand of NW_028170699.1, from coordinate 44,666 downwards.
CAAAACATTTAACTTAAAGTTTAAAGCTCAATATATCAAAACGTGGCACTTTACAGTGAACAGGAGGTCTATGTGTATTAAAAACAATAGATTGTTTTTCCTTTAAAAGTCTGGAAGAGGTCAAAAAATAAAAATGGCAAATGATATTTCCGTTGCCTTTTTTGAGTTGATCTAAATGTTACTGATTGTGTTAAATGGGCTTATGTTATGATATCGTCTCATATCGATTGCAGGCACCTGCATCGTATCATATCGTGGCATATATCAGCAAATATCGTATTGTTGTCCAAAGAATCTATATCGTATCGTATCGTGATGAAACTGGTGATTCCCACCCCTAGTAGAGTCCATACACCCAACACCAAATCCCATAATTCCTTACACGTAGCGTGTCTGGCTGTGTGACGTCAACTTGTCAGCATAAAATGACAGCCAAACATGGCACTGCAACTAGATAACACAAATACAATAGGCACATTTGTGACTGTTACAAATATAACACATTTTATACTTGTGCTACAAGATTTTGGCCTGTGCTACAAAACGATCAACCTCTGTAGCACCAGTGCTATGTGCAAAAAAAGTTAACGTACAGCCATACAGGTAGTCGAAAAACAACACAGGCAGTGTAAACAATTTGATCAATATGGTCAATATAATTTACTATCTGACTAGCTGACTATATGTGTGCTGATTGATCTGGGTGTATACGGTACAGTAATATGTGTGCTGATTGATCTGGGTGTATACGGTACAGTAATATGTGTGTTGATTGATCAGGGTGTAGAGACAGTACAGTAATATGTGTGTTGATTGATCTGGGTGTAGAGATGGTACAGTAATATGTGTGCTGATTGATCTGGGTGTATACAGTACAGTAATATGTGTGTTGATTGATCAGGGTGTAGAGACAGTACAGTAATATGTGTGTTGATTGATCTGGGTGTAGAGACAGTACAGTAATATGTGTGTTGATTGATCAGGGTGTAGAGACAGTACAGTAATATGTGTGTTGATTGATCAGGGTCCCACACTTTATATTTATGGATGAAGGATTGCACTACAACTCGTACACCTTACTGTAAATTGTACCTAAAATTGTACCTCATCCCATTTCTGCTTTGCACTAGATAGTACTGTACATTAGTACACTGCATAGTATTGTGTATTGTATATTATATGGTAACTCAGAACATTGTACATATGTCTATACCGAACAACTGTGACCTCATTCTTCTTCTAAATTCATGCTATATTATGTTATTATGTTATTTGATACTATCTTGTCTAGCACAGTCTCTGGAGCGTAACAGTAAGAAGCATTTTGTATGAAAGTATTCTGTACTTCTGTATGACAACTATTAAAGAACTTGAACTTGAACTTGAACTTGAGGGTGTAGAGACGGTACAGTAAGATGTGTGTTGATTGATCAGGGTGTAGAGATGGTACAGTAATATGTGTGTTGATTGATCAGGGTGTAGAGATGGTACAGTAAGATGTGTGTTGATTGATCTGGGTGTAGAGACGGTACAGTAATATGTGTGTTGATTGATCTGGGTGTAGAGACGGTACAGTAATATGTGTGTTGATTGATCTGGGTGTAGAGACGGTACAGTGATATGTGTGTAACAGGTCCAGGAGGGGATTGTAAGCTGGAGTT
>NW_028170699.1:25000-30000 GCF_963971535.1 Notolepis coatsorum | reverse complement strand
ATTCCGAAATTATACTTATATTCACCACGGATAACGCGTGAACGTATTCATGAACAAATGTATTCTTTTTTGCATCTTGAATGGAAGATAGATACTGTCAAATGATTGATTGGTCCTACAGGGAGCTGATTGGTCGCTGATTGGTCCTACAGGGAGCTGATTGGTCGCTGGTTGGTCCTACAGGGAGCTGGTTGGTCCTACAGGGAGCTGATTGGTCCTACAGGGAGCTGATTGGTCGCTGGTTGGTCCTACAGGGAGCTGATTGGTCGCTGGTTGGTCCTACAGGGAGCTGGTTGGTCCTACAGGGAGCTGATTGGTCGCTGGTTGGTCCTACAGGGAGCTGGTTGGTCCTACAGGGAGCTGATTGGTCGCTGGTTGGTCCTACAGGGAGCTGGTTAGTCCTACAAGGAGCTGATTGGTCGCTGGTTGGTCCTACAGGGAGCTGACTGGTCGCTGGTTGGTCCTACAGGGAGCTGATTGGTCGCTGGTTGGTCCTGCAGGGAGCTGATTGGTCGCTGGTTGGTCCTGCAGGGAGCTGATTGGTCGCTGGTTGGTCCTGCAGGGAGCTGATTGGTCGCTGGTTGGTCCTACAGGGAGCTGGTTGGTCGAGGAGGAACATTGCTCTGTGGCCACGTCTGTTCACCACGGTGACGTGCGTGCACACGCACACCCACCCGCACACACATATATATAAACACATGCCCTGCGTCTGTGCACGCACAAACATACATACAGACGCACACACTCACTCACTCACGCATGCACGCACGCACGCACACACACGCGCACACAGACACACGCACACACAGACACACGCACACACACAGACACACACAGACACACACACGCGCGCACGCAAACACGCACACACACACTCACACACACAGGGTGGCATCCCTGTCGCCGTGCATGGCGGTGTGAGTGGCACGCAAGCTGTTTGTGTTTTCTTTCAGTCATGACGTGCTTTATCAGGGGGTGTGTCTTGTCAGGACGTGCTTTATCAGGGGGTGTGTCTTGTCAGGACGTGCTTTATCAGGGGGTGTGTCTTGTCAGGACGTGCTTTATCAGGGGGTGTGTCTTGTCAGGACGTGCTTTATCAGGGGGTGTGTCTTGTCAGGACGTGCTTTATCAGGGGGTGTGTCTTGTCAGGACGTGCTTTATCAGGGGGTGTGTCTTGTCAGGACGTGCTTTATCAGGGGGTGTGTCTTGTCAGGACGTGCTTTATCAGGGGGTGTGTCTTGTCAGGACGTGCTTTATCAGGGGGTGTGTCTTGTCAGGACGTGCTTTATCAGGGGGTGTGTCTTGTCAGGACGTGCTTTATCAGGGGGTGTGTCTTGTCAGGACGTGCTTTATCAGGGGGTGTGTCTTGTCAGGACGTGCTTTATCAGGGGGTGTGTCTTGTCAGGACGTGCTTTATCAGGGGGTGTGTCTTGTCAGGACGTGCTTTATCAGGGGGGGTGTCTTGTCAGGACGTGCTTTATCAGGGGGTGTGTCTTGTCAGGACGTGCTTTATCAGGGGGTGTGTCTTGTCAGGACGGGCTTTATCAGGGGGGGTGTCTTGTCAGGACGTGCTTCAACACGCTAACTAATACCCTCTCTGTAGATTCAACACGCTAACTAATACCCTCTCTGTAGATTCAACACGCTAACTAATACCCTCCCTGTAGATTCAACACGCTAACTAATACCCTCTCTGTAGATTCAACACACTAACTAATACCCTCTCTGTAGATTCAACACACTAACTAATACCCTCCCTGTAGATTCAACACACTAACTAATACCCTCCCTGTAGATTCAACACACTAACTAATACCCTCCCTGTAGATTCAACACGCTAACTAATACCCTCCCTGTAGATTCAACACACTAACTAATACCCTCCCTGTAGATTCAACACGCTAACTAATACCCTCTCTGTAGATTCAACACGCTAACTAATACCCTCCCTGTAGATTCAACACGCTAACTAATACCCTCCCTGTAGATTCAACACACTAACTAATACCCTCTCTGTAGATTCAACACGCTAACTAATACCCTCTCTGTAGATTCAACACGCTAACTAATACCCTCCCTGTAGATTCAACACACTAACTAATACCCTCCCTGTAGATTCAACACACTAACTAATACCCTCCCTGTAGATTCAACACGCTAACTAATACCCTCTCTGTAGATTCAACACACTAACTAATACCCTCCCTGTAGATTCAACACACTAACTAATACCCTCTGTGTAGATTCAACACACTAACTAATACCCTCTGTGTAGATTCAACACACTAACTAATACCCTCTCTGTAGATTCAACACACTAACTAATACCCTCCCTGTAGATTCAACACACTAACTAATACCCTCTCTGTAGATTCAACACACTAACTAATACCCTCTCTGTAGATTCAACACGCTAACTAATACCCTCTCTGTAGATTCAACATGCTAACTAATACCCTCCCTGTAGATTCAACACGCTAACTAATACCCTCTCTGTAGATTCAACACACTAACTAATACCCTCTCTGTAGATTCAACACGCTAACTAATACCCTCTCTGTAGATTCAACACGCTAACTAATACCCTCCCTGTAGATTCAACATGCTAACTAATACCCTCCCTGTAGATTCAACACACTAACTAATACCCTCCCTGTAGATTCAACATGCTAACTAATACCCTCTCTGTAGATTCAACACGCTAACTAATACCCTCCCTGTAGATTCAACATGCTAACTAATACCCTCTCTGTAGATTCAACATGCTAACTAATACCCTCTCTGTAGATTCAACACACTAACTAATACCCTCCCTGTAGATTCAACACGCTAACTAATACCCTAATACCATAATACAAATGTGCTCATCTATTTCATCACTCAAATCCAAGCTTAAATATACATTGTTAAATGAATAGCTTCCATCTCATAAAACCATTAATGTCACTTTGTTTTACAGTTTCATGTTAATTTGTTTAGACTAATTATTAACGTTGTTGTTTTTGTTATTATTATTATTATTATTATTATTATTATTACTTTGATGATTATTATTATTATTATTATTATTATTATTATTATTATTATTATTATTATTATTATTATTATTATTATTATTATTATTATTATTATTATTATTATTATTATTATTATTATTATTATTATTATTATTATTATTATTATTATCTTATTATTATCTTATTAATATTATGAAAATTGTTTTACGAACTTATTTCACTTTACTTTTGTTTTTGTGTTTTTTTTAATCCAATGATGTAATGAGTTGAGGCCCGTCTGGGTCTCTGGCCTCGACTCAGCACCTTTATACACTTTCTGTCACGGTCAATGTTTTTACTGTTTTTTGCTGAAATGGGGCGAAATGGGGCGAAATAACTAATACAACCTCTACAACACTAACGTAGGGCACAGAAATATAGTACCCACGATACACAAATGGTACGTAGCCTTGTGATTGATGCCCCACATGATTAAGAGGCGCCGCTCACTAACGCTTGACGTGTGTTTACTTTGGAGTCGAGCCACAGCCACTGACCACAGTGTTTTATGTTGAAACTATGAATGAGGCTCTGTGCTCGACTCCATGGAGAGTGTAGCCTCCTCTACGTGACCGACAGGCCCCGGCTCCACAGCTCGACTCCATGGAGAGTGTAGCCTCCTCTACGTGAGCGACAGGCCCCGGCTCCACAGCTCGACTCCATGGAGAGTGTAGCCTCCTCTACGTGAGCGACAGGCCCCGGCTCCACAGCTCGACTCCATGGAGAGTGTAGCCTCCTCTACGTGAGCGACAGGCCCCGGCTCCACAGCTCGACTCCATGGAGAGTGTAGCCTCCTCTACGTGACCGACAGGCCCCGGCTCCACAGCTCGACTCCATGGAGAGTGTAGCCTCCTCTACGTGAGCGACAGGCCCCGGCTCCACAGCTCGACTCCATGGAGAGTGTAGCCTCCTCTACGTGAGCGACAGGCCCCGGCTCCACAGCTCGACTCCATGGAGAGTGTAGCCTCCTCTACGTGAGCGACAGGCCTCGGCTCCACAGCTCGACTCCATGGAGAGTGTAGCCTCCTCCTCTACGTGAGCGACAGGCCCCGGCTCTGTGCTCGACTCCATGGAGAGTGTAGCCTCCTCCTCTACGTGACCGACAGGCCCCGGCTCCACAGCTCGACTCCATGGAGAGTGTAGCCTCCTCCTCTACGGGAGCGACAGGCCCCGGCTCCACAGCTCGACTCCATGGAGAGTGTAGCCTCCTCTACGTGAGCGACAGGCCCCGGCTCCACAGCTCGACTCCATGGAGAGTGTAGCCTCCTCCTCTACGTGAGCGACAGGCCCCGGCTCCACAGCCCGCTCTCATTCTGAAACACTAACCAGTGTGGTGTAAAGTTGTGGAATTCTCTCCATAGCGAGCTTAAGGGATGTAATAGTGTTTATCAATTAAATTTTTTTTTTTTTTTTAATTTAGTCAGTATGAAAATCAAATGTGATCTGAATAGTGAGATATTTTCTTTAATTTTTTTTCTCTCTTTCTTTTATTCTTTATTCTTTATTATTATTATTATTATTATTATTATTAAATTTTTTTCTTGTTTAACTGTGGATTATGAGTTTCTTGTATAATGGTATAAATTATTATTTGTGTAAATTAGAGGTTGTACACCGACCATTAAGTAAATACTTGTTTAGTTTAGGAATAAGGGGCAGGTAACTATAAGATTTATTCTTCTTCCTGCTCCTTTTGTCCTTGGAATGATATTTATGATTGTGTAATGAAGAAACTCTGATTGTATGATTCCATGTGGCAAATAAAAACTCTGAACTGAAAACTCTGAACTAACCAGTGGTCCTCAAGTCTCGAGTCCTGGACTGATTTTCAGGACTCGTGACTCGACTTGGACGTGAGCACCGACGACTCGGACTTGGACTCGGACTCGAGCATTGACTGCGTTCGGACTCGGAAGGTGCAGACGAGGACCTCGGACTTGTTCA
>NW_028170699.1:0-20000 GCF_963971535.1 Notolepis coatsorum | reverse complement strand
TGATGGCACCGGAGGACCAGGCGATGTGGGGCTCGTGCAGCGCGAGCCAGGGCCTGCCCAGGACCACAGGGACAAGAGGAGAGCTGGTGACGAAAAACTGGAGCCTCTCAACGTGGTCACCAGCAACGGTGAGAAGGACTGGACAGGTGCGTTGAGTGACGTCAGCCAGGCGGCGATGATCCATTGCGAAGACCTCCAAGGGTCTCTCGAGGTCCTCAAGCGGAATGCCGGCCCGGGTGGCAAACCCAACGTCCATGAAACTCCCCTCAGCACCAGAGTCCATGAGTGCACCCACCGTCGCCCGCTGGTCCGCCCAGGCTAGGGTGACGTCCGCCAGACGGTTGGGTGGTGCACGGGTGGGTATGGACAAGAGGTCCGGAGGCGACTCACCAGCGGGCCTCCGGGGCGGGGGACAGGAAAGACGGCTCACCAGGATCTCCCGGGGTCTTGGCGAGCCTGGTCCTCCTGGCCGGGCACGGCAATCGGAGACACGGTGTCCACCCCGGCCACAGTAGAGGCAACGGCCGGAGAAGAGCCTGGACTCCCGTTCGGCCGGGCTAAGGCGGTTGCGTCCCAGCTGCATGGGTTCCTCCTTGGTCACGGCTCGGGAGGGAACAAACCCACCAGTCACGGAGGGGGCAGGACGGACAGCACTGTAGAGGCGGCCGCTGGGAAAGGGAGCCCCTGAGCGGCGGTCGATGGCACAGTCGTAAGGCCGGCGAGGCGGAAAGACCTGAGCCCTGGACTCCCTGAAAACCCCCTCGGGGTCGTAGTACTCGGGGGGTACGTCTGGGGTAGAGAAAACCTCCTCGAGGTCGTGGTCCTCGGGGGGTACGTCTGGGGTAAAGAAAACCTCCTCGAGGTCGTGGTCCTCGGGGGGTACGTCTGGGGTACCGAAATCCTCCTCGAGGTCGTGGTCCTCGGGGGGTACGTCTGGGGTACCGAAATCCTCCTCGAGGTCGTGGTCCTCGGGGGGTGCGTCTGGGGGTCCCCGTCGGGTTCTCTCACGTCTTCTCTCCTGGAGGCGTCCGTCGACGCGGATGGCGAGGCTGAACAGGTCCTCGAGGGAATCAGGTTCCTCCTGGGTCGCGAGCTGGTCCCTGACTGCGTCACAGAGCCCACTCATGAAGGTTAGGCGAAGAGCAGGTTCGTTCCATCCACTCTCCACCGCCGCCAGTCGAAACTCCATGACATAGTCCGTCACCCTGCCGCTCCCCTGTCGGAAGGTCCCCAACCGGGCTCCAGGGTCCAGACCTCGGGCTGGATGGTGGAACACTCTGCGGAGCTCCGCCACGAAGTCTGGGTAGGAGAACAAAAAATCTGCCTCCATTGCCCAGGAGGAAGTGACCCACTGGGCAGCATGGCCTGAAAGTAGGTTGGTTATATAAGCCACTTGGGACCCACGAGCAGAAAAACGGCTTGGTTGATGACGGAAAACCAACTCACATTGCATGATGAATGTGGCACACTCCTCGGGATTACCGTCGAACAGCCGTGGGACGGAGAGAAGGGGTTCCCGAGATGCGAGATCTGCTGGGGCTGCGGGGAATGTTCCTGAAGGGTGTGAGAGGTGAAAGGCATTAACGGTGTCGCCCAGCGAGTGAAGCTGAGCGAGAATGTCGGACTGTTGTCCCGCCAAAGCGGCCATTGAACCTTGAATAAGCAGGACCTGCTCTCGGAGTCCCTGTACAGCAGCTGCAGCCGCATCCAGCTGTAGGGCGTGTTCCTTGGCTGACTCTAACTGGACTGCCGCTGCTGTGCTGACTCTCTTGCGGGCGCAGACTGCGCAGGCCAGTACGAACCCCTTGACGTCGTTCCTCATGGTGGGCCACCAGAATCGACGAGCCAGGAAGGAGAACGTGCGATGAACGCCCGGGTGGCAGGCGAACCGGCTGGTATGGCCCCACTGGAGGACCCGGGACCGGACTGAGTTGGGGACAAAGAGACGGTTAACAGGTACATTGCCTGGAGCGCGATGGAAGCGTAGGGCACGCCTTACCACCCCCTCGATGCCCAAGGTGACTACTCTCTCTGTGTCGGCTGGGGTCGTCATTGGTTGGATCGTAATGTTATGGTTTGACACCGACCCCAAACGCAACGACACAAGAGAGTAGGATTCAGAGTTGCCAAATACGAGGGCTTGTTTATTTGGTACTAAGAATAAGAGAAACAGGGAAAGCAGGTCAAACAAGACAGGTACAATGATCAAGGGGCAAAGTTCTGCTGCTCTGCAGCTTCTCCCGTGAGGGTTGTCTTGGGAAGCAGGTGTTGGCTTCTGAACCGCTCTGCAGAATCCTCTCGGCGGGTTCTCAGATGTTGTGGCGAGACCGAGAGAGGGAGAGAGGGAACGAGTCAGTGACAGAGCAGTCTTAAACGAGCAGGAGAACAGGGTGTACAATTCTTCGTGTTAACAACACAGTGAGCACAGTTCCAAACACAGCCCAAGTGAATCTCTTCGTGTTAACAACACAGAGAGCACAATTCCAAAAACAGCCCAAGTGAAACTCTTCGTGTTAACAACACAGTGAGCTAAATCCAAACACAGTCCCAGTGAATATCTTCATGTAAACACACAGTGAATATCTTCATGTAAACACACAGTCCAATTGTGAAATAATATCTTCGGTGTGAGCAAACACACAGTGGATATCTTCATGTAAACACACAGTCCAATTGTGAAATAAAATCTTCGGTGTGAGCTAGCACACAGAGGGAGATGGTAGACCCCAAAATATCATTCCATAAAGGAACAAGCAAAAATAGCTAATGGCTGGGTGAGTGACTGTTTGACAAAAAGGTGGTAGTCTTCAGTGTAAGTTTACACACGAAAAACGGAATAGGTCAAGAACAGTCAAATAGATAACTCACCCAGACCAGATGCGTAATTGGAACTGGAACAACAGTGGAGGCGAGCGCGCGCCACGGGAGCAGGTATCCAAGCGAAGGCTTCTAGGAATTCCTGGAGAACAGCACAGAGAAAAAAGCAGCAGCAACAGCAACGGGGAAAAATATCCAGAGACAAATCAAGACGATCCAACAACTTAGGGTGGGGAAAAACGGGGTATAAATAATGAGGGATCGATTGATTGAAAAGCGTGGGGAAGTGAGAGAACCAATCAGCGACGTCTCTGATGACGTCAACGGGGAGAAAGCAGTGACAGCTGGGGAATGTGATTGAAAAGCGTGGGGAAGTGAGAGAACCAATCAGCGACGTCTCTGATGACGTCAACGGGGAGAAACGTGTGAACGAGGGGATAGAACCAATTGACAGAAAATGAATGAAAACAAAGCGAGGGTGGTTAAAGGAACAGAACGAGTGAGAGAGCAAGGACAGAAACCTCACACTCTCTCTCTCTCTCTCTCTCTCTCTCTCCCTCTCTCTCTCAATCAACTAGTGGGACGACTAAAGCTGTGCTTAAATTAAACAAGACGAGTGTCACCATCAACCCCCCCCCCCCCGTCCCGTCTGGGCTTTCTGCCTGTAAGGAGGCCTTTCAACACCCAGAGAATAGGCTGTTCTGACTGTAGAGGGTGAAACACCGAGATAATAGGCTGTTCTGACTGTAGAGGGTGAAACACCCATAGAATAGGCTGTTCTGACTGTAGAGAGTGAAACACCAAGAGAATAGGCTGTTCTGACTGTAGAGAGTGAAACACCCATAGAATAGGCTGTTCTGACTGTAGAGAGTGAAACACCAAGAGAATAGGCTGTTCTGACTGTAGAGAGTGAAACACCAAGATAATAGGCTGTTCTGACTGTAGAGGGTGAAACACCAAGAGAATAGGCTGTTCTGACTGTAGAGGGTGAAACACCCAGATAATAGGCTGTTCTGACTGTAGAGGGTGAAACACCCAGATAATAGGCTGTTCTGACTGTAGAGAGTGAAACACTGAGATAATAGGCTGTTATATGACTGTAGAGAGTGAAACACTGAGATAATAGGCTGTTATATGACTGTACAGAGTGAAACACTGAGATAATAGGCTGTTATATGACTGTAGAGAGTGAAACACTGAGATAATAGGCTGTTATATGACTGTAGAGAGGGTGAAACACCAAGAGAATAGGCTGTTATATGAAACTTGAAACTTGAAACTATGACTGTAGAGAGTGAAACACCAAGATAATAGGCTGTTCTGACTGTAGAGAGTGAAACACCAAGATAATAGGCTGTTCTGACTGTAGAGGGCGAAACACCAAGATAATAGGCTGTTCTGACTGTAGAGAGTGAAACACCAAGATAATAGGCTGTTATATGACTGTAGAGGGCGAAACACCAAGAGAATAGGCTGTTATATGACTGTAGAGAGTGAAACACCCAGAGAATAGGCTGTTATATGACTGTAGAGAGTGAAACACCAAGAGAATAGGCTGTTCTGACTGTAGAGGGCGAAACACCAAGAGAATAGGCTGTTATATGACTGTAGAGGGTGAAACACCAAGAGAATAGGCTGTTATGATTCACTGAAGCCTGTTCTCTGGCATCACGGTCCAGCGGCTGTGTGTGTGTGTGTGTGTGTGTGTGTGTGTGTGTGTGTGTGTGTGTGTGTGTGTGTGTCTGTCGGTGCCAGAAGTCATTGAAACTCTCCTCACACTCCTGCCAGCCTCCAGCTCTACCAGAGGGAAGGGTTGAGAGAGGGAGGGGGGAGGGGGAGGGGGAGGAGGGGAGGGAGGGGGAGGGGAGGAGGGGAGGGAGGGAGGGAGGGGGAGGAGGGGAGGGAGGGAAGGGGAGGGGGGGAGGGTACAGACAGCTCCATCTCCCCAGAGACATCTTCTAGCTGCACCAGGCTACACACATTCAGTGCACTGTAGCTTGTAGGCTAACAGCACTGTAGCTTGTAGGCTAACATCACTGTAGCTGGTAGGCCGACAGCACTGTATCTTGTAGGCTAACAGCACTCTAGCTGGTAGGCTAACAGCACTGTAGCTGGTAGGCCAACAGCACTGTAGCTTGTAGGCTAACAGCACTGTAGCTTGTAGGCTAACAGCACTGTAGCTGGTAGGCTAACAGCACTGTAGCTTGTAGGCCAACAGCACTATAGCTTGTAGGCCAACAGCACTGTAGCTGGTAGGCTAACAGCACTGTAGCTGGTAGGCCGACAGCACTGTAGCTTGTAGGCTAACAGCACTGTAGCTGGTAGGCTAACAGCACTGTAGCTTGTAGGCTAACAGCACTGTAGCTTGTAGGCTGACAGCACTGTAGTTTGTAGGCTAACAGCACTATAGCTTGTAGGCCAACAGCACTGTAGCTTGTAGGCCAACAGCACTGTAGCTTGTAGGCTAACAGCAATGTAGCTGGTAGGCTAACAGCAATGTAGCTGGTAGGCTAACAGCACTGTAGCTTGTAGGCTAACAGCAATGTAGCTGGTAGGCTAACAGCAATGTAGCTGGTAGGCTAACAGCACTGTAGCTTGTAGGCTAACAGCAATGTAGCTGGTAGGCTAACAGCACTATAGCTTGTAGGCCAACAGCACTGTAGCTTGTAGGCCAACAGCACTGTAGCTTGTAGGCTAACAGCAATGTAGCTGGTAGGCTAACAGCAATGTAGCTGGTAGGCAGACAGCACTGTAGCTTGTAGGCTAACAGCAATGTAGCTGGTAGGCTAACAGCACTGTAGCTTGTAGGCCGACAGCACTGTAGCTTGTAGGCTAACAGCACTGTAGCTTGTAGGCTAACAGCACTGTAGCTGGTAGGCCAACAGCACTGTAGCTGGTAGGCTGACAGCACTGTAGCTTGTAGGCTAACAGCACTGTAGCTTGTAGGCTAACAGCACTGTAGCTGGTAGGCCAACAGCACTGTAGCTGGTAGGCCAACAGCACTGTAGCTTGTAGGCCAACAGCACTGTAGCTTGTAGGCTAACAGCACTGTAGCTTGTAGGCTAACAGCACTGTAGCTGGTAGTAGAGCTGCCGCGATTACCGCATTACCGCGGTATCGCTGTTACATCACGGCCACCGCAGAATAGGCTGAATACCGCGTCACCGCTGTTTTTTATAATAATAATAATAATAAATTACCCTCCTCTCGTTGGGCTTGCGGCTCTGCAGATATACCCTACTCATCTATCGAGGTTCCAAGCGACCCTATTGGGTACCAGAAAAGTCACGTGAAACATTGCAGACCACTGATTGGTCAGAAGAGAGACGCGTCACACGTTGTAGCGTCATGCAGTGTGTTACCACCAATCGGCAAGCGCGTATTAGGTTTTTACTTCCTGAATGTCAGATCATCACAACACGGCTAATAACGTTAGCTTTAACTCTCCGCCGGAGTGGACTACCATCGCTCCTAAGGAGTACTAAACGAGACATAATGATTTTACTGTCTGCAACGAATGTTATAATAAAAGCCCTTCGTTCTATACACTTGTCTGATTGAAAACTTTATTAACAGACCGCAGAATGGGACAACTCAGCACGCTCTGAGCAAAGAAAGGAACTGAGCTATGAATAGAGTATTGCTTGCCTTGCTATTGTCCGGTAAATACGCTGATGTTATTGAACGTATAACTATATAATGTTAATGCCACAAAACGAATGCCTTTATTATAAAGTAGTAACTTTATAGTAATAATAATAAGAAAGGGTCGGGGGGGTTAGGGGTAACCACCCCTGCCCGCGACACCGAGTGAACGGCGCACGACCAGAGGGGAAACTTCGAATCCGTGTTTCACTTTCAATAACTAATGCGTGCTTGCCGAATCCCAAACAATATTCATGCTGCAAAGTCATCCTCTAAAAATAGACATTTAGACTAGAGGCAGGCTATATGCTATAAAGAGTAGACTACTACTAAAAAAAAAATGCATTCAAATTTTTTTTTTTTTTTTTTGTGTGCATGCGGTAATAACCGCGGCGGTAGGAAATATTTTGCAAATTTGTGCGGTAAGGAAATAATCAATACCGCGGCAGCTCTAGCTGGTAGGCTAACAGCACTACATTTAGGTAGACAAAAACAAAAAGTCACAAATGAGAATAAAAAATAAGCCTAAGAATAAAGAATAAAAATAAGCCTAAGAATAAAATACGGTCCAGGATATACATGATATACATTTTCTATGTTATGAATATGTGTGTATATAGACCAGTGTCGTAGTCAAGTCCCCAGTGTTCCAGTCCGAGTCCCCAGTGTTCGAGTCCGGTATACCCGCTCGACTCGAAGTGCGCCTGGAGACATTTGAACGTTGCACAGGCCAAGATATAAGGTCCAAAGGGTGCTCGATACTGCCACCTGGGAGGATGCAGCCGGTATTGCAATTTGGCATTCTCAGGATGATTCCCCATGTTAACCCCGTGTGCCTGTAATGAATGGAAATATTGAATAAAAGAAATAACGATGAAGACCCGACTATCCTCGGGTCTGGCGCTGATTGAGTTAATGGATAAGTACAGTTATTTATTTTTTGTAATAGGCTCTGCCAGTCATAAAGTATTGATGACTAGTGCATTTGTTTGTCTATTCACACAAAGTCACAAAGTAAATAAACTCCCCTTTGAAACGGTGACCGCTGTGTCATTTAGGTTTAATGTAGATTTTTTTTTATTTGTATGTCGGCTCTTTGACCGGCAGAGTGGACTCGACCTCCATGACTCGAACACTGGAACACTGGGGACTTGACTACGACACTGGTCTATATACACACATATTCATAACATAGGAAATGTATATCCCCGACTGTATTTTATTCTTAGGCTTATTTTTATTCTTCATTCTTAGGCTTATTTTTTATTCTTATTCGTGACTTTTTGTTTTTGTCTACCTAAATGTAGCGCTGATTTGGAAACAGTAGCGTGGTCCGGGCGGGAAACGGCAACTGTAGCATTCCTGTCAGCGTGTTTAGCTTTTAGTCCGATGGCCATATGCCATTGTAGACGGGTCAACTTTAGCTTCCCAACATTAAGGCTTTTTGACTGTAACACGACCAAATCCACGATATGGCCATTGATTGATTGATTGATTGAAAACTTTATTAATAGATTGCAGAATGGGTACAATACAGTACGGCTCAATACATACAATTGTTAAGGGGATGCAGACCAGAGAAAGACTTTCGTCTTGTTTACATCAGGGTCCCCCATTTTCAATTCATCATAACATATATGACATACACAACATACAGATAGACAGTACTGCTACATCTTTTTTTTTATCCACTTTTTCTTCTTATTTAATTTTATTTCTCCCATCCCAATTTCGTGTATCCAATTCTCCCATCCCCTGTCTTGAACGTTGCTCGACTATGCCCCCCACTGGTCGGTTGTCGAGAGGATAGAAGCCTTGCATCACGTGTTCCCTCTGGCACACGAGGAGGCAGCCTGTCACATCTTTTCGCCTGCCAGCGCGGACTCTCATTGGCGAGGAGTAACGTGTGGGAAGGCGGGGTGGGGGAAACTGTACAACTGTACAAGCACAACTGTACATTGGAATATCGACGAAAACCTTACTTGGTCCAAGAAGAGGGTCTCGTGTATTACTGGGTTAGGACATTTACTGTACATTGGAGGGGGTTGGGTTAGGACATTTACCGGGGCCAGTTTCGAATTGCAGTCTCCCGTAGGTGCTCTTTGATGTGGCATAATTGCGAAACGTGTTTAGTCCCTTGTTTGAGCCGAATCTGGGTTTGACATGTGGAGCTCCCTCTGGTGTTGTGGTTGTGGTATTCACTGACCTTTGGGAAGTATTTTGACATGTACATGGGTACCTTAGTGGTGTAGTGTATCTTGTAGACCAGGCCCATTGCAAGTTGCTGTACTCTGTCGTCTACTCTAAGCCATCCTATGTAGTCAAAGTGGGCAGGGGTGAGGTGGGTTCTAGGAGTCAGGTCAAGCAGTAGTCTGACCAGTTTGTTTTGTGATGTTTGTAATCTTGTTTTTAGCGCCTTTGAGGTGCTTTGGTACCATGAGGTGCAAGCATAGTCATAGTACACTTGAATGAGTGCTCCTGCCAGAGTCTTCAGGGTATTCTTGTTTACCAGAGAGGAGATCCGGTACAAGAATCGAGTTTGTTGGTTGACTTTTTTTTATTACATTGGATGCCATTTTGTCACAGGAAAGATTTGCCTCTAGGATGGAACCCAGGTAGGTAATTTCATCTTTCCTTGTGACAATATTGTCACCCACTGTAACTGAGAAGCCGTCGGTCTTTCTGAGTTTGTTATTTGAACCGACGAGAATGGACTCTGTTTTGCCCATGTGTAATGATAGTTTGTTATCAGCGAGCCAGGTGCAGATTTTGCCGAGTTCCGAGCTGAGGGTTTTTTCAACCTGTAACTTGTTCTTGTCAGAGACCAGCAGGGCTGAGTCGTCCGCGAACAAGAACAAGTTGCAGTCACAAGCTGACGACATGGCAGAGAGGACAAGCTCAGTACATCTATCTCCCAGCAGTCTACACACGCCGTAGCTGGGTGGCCCGTCAAATGGCAGCAGAGAGGCAAACCCAGCCAGAGTTTCTACACTTCAACAGATAAAAGAGATATAGTGTGAGTGCAGGAACGGCCGCTAAAACCACAGAGAACCGGTTTTACTGGGATAGCTGAGATCAATCAGACCTGACGTCGCACGTTTAGAAGACGCTGACGGCTCTGTTCCAGCCTGGACCTGTGTGAGGGTTCAAAGGGCCGTGCCGGCTGATACTACAGGGTAGGGCTGGACGGTATGGTCTAAAATTTATATGACGGTATAATTTTAAGCATAGACGATAACGGTATATATCACGGTATATATACATTTGTCTTAAAATGTCTATATAAATGCTTCTGAAGGGGTGAAACTGGTGCCGCGGAGTCACGTTAGAACATTAGCTTAGCGGCTAACGTTAGCCCGTTGCTGCGCTAAAGCAAGTCTCCTCTCAGCCTCCTTAGCCAAATTGAAATGCCAAAACATTATGACAAGGTCCGTGAGCAAGTGGAGAAAAACTCAGTACAATTAAACACTATGCAACGACCACTGCAAACGTCGAGTGAATCGTCAAGTAACGTTAACGTCATTGCTACTGCTGTGACTAGCTGCTCTAGTCTACCGGTCACAAGGTATGAAGGTATAGTCAAAATCCATACCGTAGCGCAAATTCATACTGTTTATACTACAGGGTTTAGAAGAGCTAACTACAGCGTTTAGAAGCACTAACTACAGGGTTTAGAAGCGCTAACTACAGGGTTTAGAAGAGTTAACTACAGTGTTTAGAAGAGCTAACTACAGTGTTTAGAAGTGCTAACTACAGTGTTTAGAAGAGCTAACTACAGGGAGTAGAAGAGCTAACTACAGTGTTTAGAAGAGTTAACTACAGTGTTTAGAAGAGCTAACTACAGGGTCTAGAAGAGCTAACTACAGTGTTTAGAAGAGTTAACTACAGGGTTTAGAAGAGTTAACTACAGGGTTTAGAAGAGTTAACTACAGGGTCTAGAAGAGCTAACTACAGGGTTTAGAAGAGTTAACTACAGGGTCTAGAAGAGCTAACTACAGGGTCTAGAAGAGCTAACTACAGGGTTTAGAAGAGCTAACTACAGGGTCTAGAAGAGCTAACTACAGGGTTTAGAAGAGTTAACTACAGGGTCTAGAAGAGCTAACTACAGGGTTTAGAAGAGCTAACTACAGGGTCTAGAAGAGCTAACTACAGGGTTTAGAAGAGTTAACTACAGGGTCTAGAAGAGCTAACTACAGGGTTTAGAAGAGCTAACTACAGTGTTTAGAAGAGTTAACTACAGGGTCTAGAAGAGCTAACTACATGGTTTAGAAGAGCTAACTACAGGGTTTAGAAGAGCTAACTACAGGGTCTAGAAGAGCTAACTACAGGGTCTAGAAGAGCTAACTACAGGGTTTAGAAGAGCTAACTACAGGGTCTAGAAGAGCTAACTACAGGGTTTAGAAGAGTTAACTACAGGGTCTAGAAGAGCTAACTACAGTGTTTAGAAGAGTTAACTACAGGGTTTAGAAGAGTTAACTACAGGGTTTAGAAGAGTTAACTACAGGGTTTAGAAGAGTTAACTACAGGGTCTAGAAGAGCTAACTACAGGGTTTAGAAGAGCTAACTACAGGGTCTAGAAGAGCTAACTACAGGGTCTAGAAGAGCTAACTACAGGGTTTAGAAGAGCTAACTACAGGGTCTAGAAGAGCTAACTACAGGGTTTAGAAGCGTTAACTACAGGGTCTAGAAGAGTTAACTACAGGGTCTAGAAGAGCTAACTACAGGGAGTAGAAGAGCTAACTACAGTGTTTAGAAGAGCTAACTACAGGGTCTAGAAGAGTTAACTACAGGGTTTAGAAGAGTTAACTACAGGGTCTAGAAGAGCTAACTACAGGGTTTAGAAGAGCTAACTACAGGGTTTAGAAGAGCTAACTACAGCGTTTAGAAGAGCTAACTACAGGGTCTAGAAGAGCTAACTACAGGGCTAGAAGAGCTAACTACAGCGTTTAGAAGAGCTAACTACAGGGTCTAGAAGAGCTAACTACAGGGCTAGAAGAGCTAACTACAGGGCTAGAAGAGCTAACTACAGGGTCTAGAAGAGCTAAGAAAGGGGCTAGAAGAGCTAACTACAGGGTTTAGAAGAGCTAACTACAGGGTCTAGAAGAGCTAACTACAGGGCTAGAAGAGCTAACTACAGGGTTTAGAAGAGCTAACTACAGGGTTTAGAAGAGCTAACTACAGGGTTTAGAAGAGCTAACTACAGGGTTTAGAAGAGTTAACTACAGGGTCTAGAAGAGCTAACTACAGGGTTTAGAAGAGCTAACTACAGGGTCTAGAAGAGCTAACTACAGGGTTTAGAAGAGTTAACTACAGGGTCTAGAAGAGCTAACTACATGGTTTAGAAGAGTTAACTACAGGGTCTAGAAGAGCTAACTACATGGTTTAGAAGAGTTAACTACAGGGTCTAGAAGAGCTACAGGGCGTGTACTCAATACAAATGTAAACATATCGTCTCCCAGCTTTCAGAATACCATTTCACCTTGTGGCTGTCAGCCACTGAGGTCACTCGATGGATTTGATATTGAACGATGGTGCTGCCCCCTCTGGGTCTGGACTCGGAGGTACTACTACTGCCCCCTCTGGGCCTGGAGGAGATGTGACAGGCAGTGGAGCAGAGAACACACTGGCCTCCATGACAATGAATCAACCGTACGACATCACGGTTACGGTGTAAACAACAACACAAAGGCTCCCATCTGACAGCACGTCGTCTTCGGGAGCATAGAGACGCAGACCGACTTCGCCTCAGCTCTGCTCGGTTTTCCTCATCTCTCTCTCCCCGTGATGGATCTCCCTGCACCGCTCCGTGGCGGGAATCAATCAATCAATCAGTCAGTCGGTCGATCGGCCCAAACAGGAAGAGAAGAGAGGAGGCTGAACAGCGGGGGAAACATCCAGACGTCTATTATATTGCACATTTTGCCACGCGTGTACAAATCTCTCTCTCTCTCTCTCTCTCTCTCCCTCTCTCTGTCTCTCTCTCTGTCTCTCTCCCTCCCTCTCCCTCTCTCTGTCTCTCTCTCCCTCTCTCTCCCTCCCTCCCCATCTCTCTGTCTCTCTCCCTCTCTCTCTGTCTCTCTGTCTCTCTCCCTTCCTCCCCCTCTCTCTGTCTCTCTCTCCCTCTCTCTCTGTCTCTCTCCCTCCCTCCCCATCTCTCTGTCTCTCTCCCTCTCTCTCTGTCTCTCTCTCCCTCCCCCTCTCTCTGTCTATCTCTCCCTCTCACTGTCTCTCTCTCCCTCTCTCTCTGTCTCTCTCCCTCCCTCCCCATCTCTCTGTCTCTCTCCCTCTCTCTCTGTCTCTCTCTCCCTCCCCCTCTCTCTGTCTATCTCTCCCTCTCTCTGTCTCTCTCTCCCTCTCTATCTGTCTCTCTCCCTCCCTCCCCATCTCTCTGTCTCTCTCCCTCTCTCTCTGTCTCTCTCTCCCTCCCCCTCTCTCTGTCTATCTCTCCCTCTCTGTCTGCCTCCCTCTCCCCCCCTCTCTCTCTCTCTCTCTCTACAGTCTCAAAGAAATAAAGGAGATGGTGCGGTGAGTAAAACATGGTACATGTATATACAGTATATGTGTCCTACTGGTTGTCCGTTTTCTTGTGACATGAATTGACATATTTTGCAGCTAAAACTGCACATTCTTTCTGTTCCCCCAGGAGGAATGGCAATTTATGCACTATGCATTTTCTGTCATAATTCTGGGGAAATTATTTCAATTTTTGGAAAGAATTCCTCCCTAATATTTCTGTAATGTTCACATTGTGTTAGGAAGTGTAGTTCTGTCTCTACGGCTCCCTCATCACAGAGACAGCACAACCTCTCCTCTCTGGGCAGCCTCTCTCTCTCTCTCTCTCTCTCTCTCTCTCTCTCTCTCTCTCTCTCTCTCTCTCTCTCTCTCTCTCTCTCTCTCTCTCTCTCTCTCTCAATTCAATTCAATTCAATTCAATTCAAGTGGCTTTATTGGCATGACGCAGCTTGTACATGTTGCCAAAGCAAATGGTTGATAACATAAGCATGGATTACAAAACACATATTAATGTCATAGTATATACAAAAAATTTCATCATAAAATAGAACATAAAATATTACGGCATAAACATGTCAGGTGACTGTCACTCACTGTCCCTCAGTTTGTGGCAGGCAGCAACATAGGCTGCTGCTAGCTCACAGCTTGTTGAGTCCTCCCCTAGTAGGACTGGTAGTTTTTCTGTATCTGGTAGTGCAAGAAAACCTTTTGTTATTAGTTCAATTTTTTTTAAATGCGTTTCTCTAATATCTTTATATTTTTCACATTTGGTGAGGAAGTGCAACTCAGTTTCAGGCTCACTGAGGATGCAATGACAGCATAGCCTTTGCTCTGCAGGGAGCCAGGTTTTCCTGTGCCTCCCCTTTTCAACAGCGAGGCTGTGCTCACTCAGTCTGTATTTTGTCAAGGTTCTTTTTAGTTGTTGATCAGTCACCATGCTCAAGTAATCTGCTATGGTGTACTGTCGATTTAGAGCCAGATAGCACTGCATTTTGCTCTGTGCTTTTGTTTGTGTTTTCCAATAGGTGATGTAGTTTTGTTTTAGCTGTGTAGTCATTTGATTTATTCTGATTGGTGATGTGTTCTGTTCCTGAGGTGTGTTAAGAGAGCAGGTTTGTGGACTCAGCCTCAGGACCAGCTGGGTAAGGGGGTTCCTGATGCTCCTCAGCTCTTGGCACTGCAGGGCTTGATAATGGTACGAGAGGGGGTCACTTCGTTTTAGGTGTGTCCAAAAGTTAATTGCTCTTTTTTGTATTTTTAGTATTAGTGGGTAACGGCCTAATTCTGCCCTGCATGCATTGTTTGTAGTTTTCCTCTGGACATGTAGGATAATCTTACAGAACTCTGCATGCAGGGTCTCAATGGGGTGTTTGTCCCATTGGGTAAAGTCTTGTTTTGTAAGTGGACCCCACACCTCACTGCCATAGACTGCAATTGGTTCAATAACACATTCAATTAATTTTAACCAGATTCGAATTGGTATTTCTGTTTGTATATTTCTTTTTATGGCGTAGAAAGCCCGGCGTGCTTTCCCTCTCAGCTCATTGACTGCTTCCTTAAAATGTCCAGTTGAACTTAGTTTTAGGCCTAAATAGGTGTAATGTGTGCAGTACTCTACATGTTTTGTACCAATTGAGAACTTTGGTAGGACGTCCTGAGATCTGGATCTTTTTTGGAATATCATTATTTTGGTATTTTTGGGTTTACTGCCAGGGCCCAGGGCCCTCATTCATCAACGTGGCGTAGAAAATGTTCTATTTCCACACGTAAGCACAGAATGTAGAATCAGTGCACGCACAGAAAGAACGGGATTCACCACACGTGCGTACGCAGGTTCTACGTACACCTGTCATGATGAATATGACTTTGATCCTACGTTTGAGCTCGTGCACTGTTTTAAGTATTTGCATACCAGAACCGCCCCGATTAACCATATACGGTAATGGAATACCCCCATGAAATGTGGAAAGACGGACTAAGCCGAGGGAAGCGTGTTATGAGACAGGCTGACAGACGTGTACACTTACGGTGATGTCGGATATGATATCTATTAACCATTGCTGCCTGGGCAGCGCAAACACTAATAAAGACCGTGCTGGAATATGACTGCCTTTTCCCGTGTTGTTTGATTAATACCCAGGGATTAAAGTTCTCCTCAATTTTCTACCTGCTGCATATGATTTCTAGAGGCATACTACAATCTATTTTGATGTCAGTATTGGGTAGCCTATATAAACAATAATACGAGAGCATATACAAGAACAATGAATCTCACTGCATGTATGATGTAGCCTGCCTTTCAATACATGAACTTGAATTCCATCATGTTTGTGTGCGGGACTCACAAGGCTGTTGTCACAATGGGTGGTACCGGTACAGTAATAACAGTCTACACAATATCACGATCCATGCCATAGCCTATGTTCTATTATGACATGATCTGTGAGACAAATGTTCTAGAATGTTTGATTAAGATATCATACTCTGACAGCATGCCTATGATCAACAAAAACGCGAACTTGAATCCCATCATCATATTTACATAGTCTGTCCACTATCTGGTGTCATTGCAATGCGTTTTTTATTCTTTCTTATACAGTAAAAAGGGGGAAGAACACTATATCGTGGGTGTTCATATGACTTGTATTCTGCTTACAGCTTCGAAATTCCACTTGTTTCGTTTAACGTAAAGCCTTTTAAATATAATCAAAACGTTTCCGTGTTTCTGCGGTCTGTGCGCAAAATAATAACGAGTTGAGCTACGCGGAGCGCAGTCAGTCAGTACACCCCGTATATTCCGATAACGCTATATAAACCATGCTGCATTCATTCTGAGAGAAATATCTATTATTCCAAATGCTATTTATAGGGTTTTGACCATAATTACACTACTGTTGCTATTTTACAATGAACTATAATGAATTACGGTTCATACAGAACATGCCAGTGTTGAAACTAATGCACAGAAGCTAATTTCCTTGTTGTAATAATATATTCTACCACTGGGCGTCAGCTAAGTGTGCTCCGAGCTGTGCGTACACATAAGCACGAAGTGAAGTTCAAGTTGAAATTGATGAATCCCACTCTTTGCTTAGAAATGGTCGTACGCGCAGGGTAAGCACATATCTGTGCGTAAGACACGTTGATGAATGAGGGCCCAGGTCTGACAGTAATGCTCTAGCACGTCCAGGCTCTGCTGTAGGCCGTCTGCTGTGGGGGACAACACAACCAGGTCATCTGCAAAGAGCAGGCATTTCACTTCCCGATTGTGGAGACTTACACCGAGGGCAGAGGACTTTTCTAGTATATTAGCCAATTCATTAATATAGGTATTGAAGAGTGCCGGGCTGAGGTTGCAGCCCTGACGAACGCCTCGCCCTTGGGTAAAGAATTCTGTTCTTTTTTTGCCAATCTTTACGCTGCACATATTACCAGAGTACATTGATTTAATAATATCATATGTTTTACCCCCTACACCACTCTCTATAACTTTATAGAACAGTCCTGTATGCCAAATAGAATCAAAAGCCTTTTGGAAGTCAATAAAACAGGCATATATTTTGGTTTTATTTTGGTTTATATGTTTATCAATTAGGGTATGTAGGGTGTAAATATGATCGGTTGTGCTGTGTTTTGGTATAAATCTAATTTGGCTTTTACTCAAGACATTGTGCTTGGTAAGGAAGTTTAAAAGTCTGGTATTCATAATACTACAGAAAACCTTCCCCAGATTACTGTTCACACAGATGCCTCTGTAGTTATTAGGGTCAAATTTGTCTCCGCTTTTATAGATTGGGGTTATGAGTCCGTGATTCCAGATGTCAGGAAAATATCCTACACTCAGGACCAAATTGAATAGTTTTAATATAGCCAATTGGAATTTCTTGTTCATATTTTTCATCATCTCATTCAAGATGCCATCAGGTCCACAAACCTTTTTAGATTTAAGAGTTTGTAGTTTCTTAAGCGTAGCACAGCGGAACAACAACACCATCATCAAATTTGCTGATGACACAGTAGTGGTGGGCCTGATCTCTGCCAACGACGAAAGGGCCTACCTGGAAGAGGTAGAGAACCTGTCACAGTGGTGTCAGGAGAACTGCCTCTCCCTGAACGTCAGCAAAACAAAAGAGATGATTGTGGACTTCAGGAGGTCGGGGGTCAAGGACTACAGCCCCCTCAGCATCGACGGGGCACCAGTTGAGAGAGTGAACAGTTTCAAGTACCTCGGAGCCCACATATCCGAGGACTTGACATGGACCACACACATTGACAGTGTTGTGAAGAAGGCACGACAACGCCTCTACTTCCTCAGGCGCCTAAGGAAGTTCCAAGTCAGTCAGAAGATCCTTAGGAACTTCTACTCATGTACAATAGAGAGCATCCTGACCGGCAACATCACCTCCTGGTTTGGGAATAGCACTGCACAAGACCGTAGCAGACTACAAAGAGTGACACGTTCAGCCGAACGCACAATTAGAGGGGGGCTTCCCACCCTCCAGAACATTTACAACAAGCGGTGCAAGGGGAAGGCTAAGAGAATTATTAAGGACTCGAGCCACCCGAACAACTGCCTCTTTGAACTGCTGCCGTCAGGCAAGCGATACCGGAGTCTTATGGCGAGCACAGAAAGACTCAGAAGGAGCTTCTATCCCCAGGCCATCAGGCTGCTAAACGAACAATAATCGCTAAACGAACAATAATCACTATGCAACAACCATCAAATGCACACAGCACACACACCCACACGCACACACTCACTCAAACAAACAACACACTGCAGCACCCACTCTCCACACTTTAGATCACACAAACACACTTACACTTTATATTTATTGATAAAGGATTTGCACTACAACTCGTAAACCTACTGTGAATTGTACCTAAACTGCACCTCGTCCATTTATGCTTGCACTATATAGTATTGTATATTAGTACACTGCGCAGTATTGTATATTGTATGGTAACTACGTCTACGAACATTGTACATATGTCTAAACTGAACACTGTGACCTCTTTTTTTACTTCTAATTTTTACTATGTTTTTATTTCATACTTATCTTGTCATGCACAGTCTCTGGAGCGCAACAGTAAGAAGCATTTTGTACAAAAGTATTCTGTACTTCTGTATGACAACTATTAAAGAAACTTGAAACTTCCTGCTCAATAATTGGGGAGTCTAATGGATTTTGATTGTCTTTTATGGCAAGCTCCAATTTAGTCAATTTATCAAGAATTTGAGATTGTTCTGTGTTTCCATCAATTTGAACAGTGTGGTATAGTGTTTTAAAATGGGTTGTCCATATATCACTGTTCTGTATAGCCAATTCCTGGTTTTGTGGTTTGTTTATGTGTTTCCAATGTTGACAAAAGTTGTTTGTATTGATTGCCTCCTCAATTAGTGTCAGTTGCTGTTTGTCATATTGTTGTTTTTTGGTTCTGAGTGTACGTTTGTAGAGTTTTAGGGTCTCACAGTAGAGAAAGCGTACATCAGCATTATTGGGGTCTCTGTGTTTTTGATTTGATAGCATTCAATTTTTTTTCCTAATGATTTTACAATCTGTATCAAACCAGCTGTTTTTTGTTGCAGTTTTTGGTTTGTTTGTAGTACATTTCAGTTGTGCCTCCTTTGCTGTTTGTCTGTATATATTGTTAATAGGTTGAGGCTTTCTTTACTGTGAGAGTATGTGGAGTCCAGAAAGTTATCCAAAAGTGTTTGGATTCTTGGGGTATGAGTTGCTTTCTGGTATTGTTCTGCACTGTTTTGGTCCCATCTGTATGAATTTCAGATATTGTACAGCTTACTGTTTTGTGTTTGTGCCATTGTTGTGTCTGATCTTTTAATAAACAGGGTAATTTGGCTGTGATCAGACAGAGGGGTTAGTGGTTTCACAGTGAATGAGCTGAGGGAGGAAGGGTCAAGGTCTGTGATCATATAATCTACAGTACTGTGGCCAAGAGGTGAGCAGTAGGTCAATCTACCTAGGCTGTCCCCCCGAACCCTACCGTTGACAAAGTACAGACTAAGGGCCCTAGCGTTAGCTTAGCGTTAACGTTAACCCTGCAAAACGCTCAAAAGCGGACTCTACAACAGAGTTCCATTCGTGAGAAAAGAGGCAGAACTCACAGTGAATGTATCCGTTTTGTTTATTGCACGTTCTTTGCTGAAAAGAAAGTGCTACAGGCTATACTAGACTAGGCTAAGCTAACTAGCGTTAACCGTTAGCTTAGCGTTAGCCCTGGGAAACGCTCAAAAGCGAACTCTACAACACCATCCATTCGTGATAAAATGGGGTGGGTTATATTGACAAGGCTTGACAACAGAGGTTCAAATATAACTTCATATTTATTGCTTATTTATTCATTTTATATCAGCATCCAGTCCCCAGCGCCATGTTAACACTTCCTGTGTTTACATTTTCGAACGTGACATCATCACCTACGGCAAGCGTAAACGCTCAAAAGGCAAACCGTAAACAGAACCTGGAACGAAACAAGACTGCAGTGTGTACGCAAACTAGAGGGGGGAGAGGGGGGGGGGGGGGGAGTTCGCATCAGATCTCGGAACGGGCCCAGAACGGAACGAAATAGAAACAAATAGGGTGAGTGAGAAAGGGCCCTGAGGCTCTGACAGAGCTGCAGGAGGTCTCTTCCACTCCTGTTGATGACCTGGTCACTATTGCTCCTGTGGGGGAGAGTGAAAGTGTGAGAGACATTTTCATTTGAGATGTAAATGTCTCCTTGTGGATCTGTGAGGTCAGCAAGTGTTCCTGTGCGTGCGTTGGTGTCCCCACAGATGAGCACATTTCCCTGGGCCTGGAAATGGCATGTCTCTGTCTCAAGGGTAGGGAAAAATGTCCTCTGAGAAGTAGGGGGATTCGGAGGGGGGGGATATATATTGCACAAATAAACAAATCCTTTTCTGTTAATAGGAGCTCTTTCTTTAGTTTTAACCATATGTAATATGTGCCCATTTTTAGGGGGTCAATTTGATGATGTAGATCAGATTTATACCAAATGATTAA
>NW_028170700.1:0-18345 GCF_963971535.1 Notolepis coatsorum | reverse complement strand
GGAATCTGGGCGAATTCAAAATGAAAGTTGGATAATTTATTGGCCTTAATTAGCCGCTTGCCTTGAGAGGTATTAAGTCCTTCCCGTGTGGGGGGGGGGCAGAGGGGGGGAAGGTATTCGGTGTCGGACAGAGGATCCAGGAAACCAGGGGAGTAGAGGATCATGGTTACCGTGGAGAGGAAGAGAGAGGAGGGAGGGAGGGAGGGAGGGGTGGGGGTCAGTTCACCCCTATGGGAGACAGGAAATCACCCCTCGTTTAAAAGGACAAACCATTTGTTTACCTGGGAAATGCAACCAATTGAAAGACAGTACAGGGGGTTTGATGATGGGAATACACATCGGTTTCATGAGGTTACGAGCATGTGATCACAATAGTAATATGGGAATAAAGCTACATTTATAAAGTTGAACAAAACATGAACGAACCGTCGTTCTCAGGCTGTATGTGGCACATTACATCGTTCTCGTACATCGTAAAATAATGTGAATCCCTACCCTCCTTCAAAACCGCTCTCAAAGAGCACCTACGGGTGGCTGCAATTAGAAACTGGCCCCGGTAAATGTCCAAACCCCCTCCCCCCCCCCCCACCCACCCAACCCCCTCCAATGTACAGTTTCTTCCTCTTCGAATGTATATATTTTTTTATGATCTCTTGCTCTTAAACAGTACTGTATATCTGTATGTCATGTATGTCATAAATGTCTTGATGAATTGAAAATGGGGGACCCTGATATAAACAAGACGAAAGTATTTCTCTGGTCTGCACCCTCTTAACAGTTGTTTGTATTGAGCCGTACTGTATTGTACCCATTCTGCAATCTGTTAATAAAGTTCTCAATCAATCAATCAATCAATCAATCAATCAATCAATCAATCAATCAATCAATCACTCAGGGTGTATGTGGCACATTACACATACCGTGATAGCATATTGAGAAAGCCAGGAATGTTTCCTACTCTTGATTCTCAGATGGATGCGTGTCTAAGGAACTACCA
The DNA here is from genome assembly GCF_963971535.1 of Notolepis coatsorum. NCBI lineage: Eukaryota > Metazoa > Chordata > Actinopteri > Aulopiformes > Paralepididae > Notolepis > Notolepis coatsorum. Next base: position 17,348 of record NW_028170700.1, on the reverse strand, counting down.
CTTTACCGGAAAGATGGTTGTCAAAACGAAACCTAAGAAGATTAAACATTACATTAGTTTCGATTCAAATGTATCGTCAACATGCAGCACCAGTAAAGTACAGCAAAAAGAGGTTTGGCATCCAACCAGAGTGCAATTGTAACAGTAAAATGCAATAGTAATATAAAACGTACAGGTGATTAAACTGGGTATAACATATATAAATTAGTACTACTGAGTAATAGTGCTAATCAGATTTATGTACAGAGTTGTAGAATTATTATGTACAGTGATATTGGTATAAAGGCACTATGGTAGTAAGTCATACTGGCCAGCAGCGTAACTAGTAAGTGTGATGGATCACGGTTTATGTGGGTTTTATTTTTTAGTTTATTCTAGTCGTGCTTTGGATGTATTTTGGTGAGCCGTCAATCACCAGACACCAGTTAATTGCCTTGCGGCATTGGCAGGTGTGTGGGCTTGATTGAGTGTCAGGTGTGCAGTGCCTTTAAGTAGACTTGGTTGACTGTGTTTGGATGCTTGTCCATTTCACGTGTTCCCTCAGTAGTAGAGGAGTGTCCCAAGCCCATGCTTCTAGTGTTTTCTCCGTCTCTAGTGCTGTTTTATTTTATTTAACATTTTTTTTTATTATTATCTTTTCCCCCCTCCTTTTTCCGTTTTTCTCCCATCCCCAATGTTAGTCGTTATGCCAATTCCTATTCCCCTTCCTGGTCGTTGCGCACTTACCGTCGGTCTGGGAGGCGGAGACTATCACATGCTGTCTCCGACACATGTGTAGCCAGCCCACCGCTTCTTTTCACCTGGCAGCGCGGACTCTCACTGCGAGAGTGTAACGTGTGGAAGGATCACAATACCATCACCATTTCCCTCTCCCTCGCTGAGGAGGCGCCCCGACCGACCTGTAGGAGTCACTGTTTACAACGACCAGGATACCCACCCTCACCGGCTTCCCACCCGCTGACACTGCCAATTGTGTCAGTATGGACGGCCGACCAAGCCGGAGGCACCGCTGACAGCTGGATTCGATCCCACTGTCTCTGCGGTGGTAGACAGACGCTTAGTCCGCTGCGCTACCCGGCCGCCTATTTAAAAAAAAAAATCAGTGGTGGTTACTTTGGGTTTTCCCCCAGTTTTTCTTTTTTATACTGGTGTTTTCTGCAGCTTTTATTTTTATTTCTTTTATTCTTGTGTTTTCCCCCAATCGCTCAGCGATTCCAGTGGTTATTCAGTTATTCCAGTGGTTCTGGGGTAACTTTAAGATTCCCCTTTTTGTGTGTGTCTGCATGCGTGTCCTACACCACCCCCCCCCCCAATCCTGACAGAATGGACAAGCCATCACAGGACACAGCAGATGCCCTTGCGCTTGGTTCCCAAATATCCACACAGGGACGTGCTATTAATGCACACTGCACAGGGAACCATGTTAGGCTCTCATGAGCATATTCTTCACACTATCACAGAACAACAGAACACACACACGCTGAAACAAATACTCAACCATATCCAGAATCCGCCAATAGTACAAACTCCTACTCTTCCGGTTCCACAAGCACCACTGGTCCCGCTCCATAGTCCTAGTACCGAGCCGAGGATGCCTACACCGGCCCGTTACGATGGGCACCCAGGGAGATGTAGAGGTTTTATCACCCAGTGCAGTCTGGTTTTTGAATTACAGTACAACCCTCTATGTTCAGTTCAGCACAGAGAGAGCCAGAGTAGCCTATGCTGTGCCGATGCAAATCTTTTCATAGCGGCGATGAAGACCGTTTTTGACCACGATGTAAGCGGCCACGATGCGGCTAAGTGTCTGACGGGGTTACGTCAGGGTTCAGTCAGCGTGGCAGAGTTCTCTATTCGATTCCGTACCCTAGTAGCCACTGAATCAGGGTGGCAGGGGAAGGAAGGCCCCGATGGCAACCTTTACCCATGCCTTGTCAGAGAGAGTCAAAGATGAATTCTCCTCTCGGGACGTTCCCGACACGCTTGAGGGGTTAATTTCGTTGGCTATTAAGATAGATAGACGCAACCGAGAGAGAAAGAGCACTCTCACTCGCTCCACGACGTCGGGAGTGGAGTTTACCGGCTCGCAGGAAGTCACCGAATTGCTCCGCGTCGCTCCTGGGAGTGACGAGCCCATGCAGTTGGGACGCTCACGGCTCCCTCGAGCAGAGAGAGAGAGAGAAGCGGATGAGCAGTGGGGTTCGTTTGTATTGTGGAGACTAGGGCCGTCCCCGACTAAGGATTTGAATGGTCGACTAGGATTGGCAAAAATGTGCCGTTAGTCGACTATTGGTCAACTAAAAAAAAAAAAAAAAAAAAAAAAAAGAAAGTATAATATTTCTAAACTTTTTATTTTTTTATTTTTTTAAAACTTTTTTATCATCCCATTTGGGCTGTGGGGGGTGCTTAATGTCTGAAGGAGTCGACTGAATGCTTCTTGTCCTCTGCAAAAGCATGCAATTGGTCCACTGATGGATACATCTTGATATTTGTCTAGTCTAGTGTGTTCATTAGACGGGTGAAATCCTCTTTCAGTGCCTCTGTGCCTGTTTTGGTAGGCAGTTAGCCTCTGGTATGCGTGCCATTAGCGTTAGCCACGCTTCTAGGCCTCTTTTCTTTTGGAAAGAATGATACATTTATTTTTATTTTTTTTTATTATTATATTCGACTAAGAGGTTGGCCAGTCGACTACGGCTCCTTTCGACCGATTAGTCGACTAATCGATTAATAGGGGTCAGCCCTAGGAGAGACAGGTCACTACCTTCGCAGGTGCCCCACAATGCAGGGAAGACCCGTCCAGGGAAAACGAGTGAACTCATCAGAACATGGGGAGGTTCTGCCGAGGCGGAATCATATCCCCACAGCAAGCGATAACCACACATTTCGTATCAGTCCAACTGTCCTTAGGTAGAAAAATAAATGCAGCCTCCCTGCTTTCGTGGACTCAGGAGCGAGCGGCTGGTTGTTTCATTGACTTGACCCTGGCCCCGTAATCTTCACGTACCTTTATTTTCCCTACCTGTTCCCCTTGACATCCCTGCGTTGTTGGATGGTCATCCTTTGGGTTCCGGGAAAGTGGAGGAAACTACGGGGGTCATATTGAGATGTGCAACCGGCACACATTTTTTAAATTGTTAAGTTCCTTATATTGACTCTCCCGAATTACCTCTCATTTTAGGGCACCCATGGTTCGCTAAACACAATCCCCATATGGATTGGAATTTGGGACGGGTACAGAAGTGGGGTCCCACGTCGTGTGCATCTCGATGTGTAGCACCCAGCCCAGTTCCACTACTAGGCCCTTGTTCCCTCCAGCCCTCCATGGCTACCGACGTCTCCTCCGCTCGTGGGTCCTCCTGACCCATAGGGAAGGCCGCAGGTGACGTCTGCATTCCCATCGGGGTGCCGGTGGAGTATACTGAACTGAACGCGGTCTTCAGCAAGCAAAGCGCCTCCGTCCTGCCCCCTCCCCCCCCCCACCCCCCCCCATAGGTCCTATGATTGTGCCATTGACCTCCTCCCGGGAACGACACCCCCCCAGGGGTCGGTTGTATTCCTGTCAGGGCCTGAAACCATCGCTATGATTAGATATATCGACGAGGCTCTCCAGGCTGGTTTCATCCGCCCTTCTTCGTCTCCGGCAGGAGCTGGGTTTTTCTTTGTGGGGAAGAAAGACGGAGGGCTCAGACCCTGTATCAACTATAGGGGCCTGAACAAGATCACTGTTTAAAAACCGCTACCCTCTCCCTCTCCCTCTCATGTCCACGGCATTTGAGCGCCTGCAGGGGGCGCCCTTCTTCACTAAGTTGGATCTGAGAAATGCCTACAACGTGGTGGGGGGGGGGGGGGGGGATAAGTGGAAGACGGCCTTTAACACTTCCTGTGCCGTTCACGTAGTTCTACGTTTCTGTGGCCCGACGGTTAAATTATATTATTATTATTATTGAGTGCCGTTAACATAGATCTACGTTTTTCTCTCTGTATTTCTTTTATTCGCTATTGCCGTTCATAATTTATCGAGGCACCTTGTGCATACTGTTCTGAGTGTGTCTGGGATTGCAGACGGTCAATACCGCCGCCTACCGCCTCGTGGCAGCTATTGCACTCCATTAGAAACGATGTGGTTTGTTATCTGGGCCGAGCTGAGCCGTGTGGGCGGGGTTTAAACACTCCGGCAGGACGAGCGGTCACCACCATACATCAACGAGGCTGCCCCCCCCCCCCCCCTCCTTCATATGCAATTCTGAATAACGTGGCACGGACTCCCGCGCCCAGTACTTCAAATGGCGATCAGATAATTGGATTATTTTTCTTGCATTACATCAGAGACAAGGTAAGAACACTATATTATCCAAGCTTGCGTTCATCTGATATTTTTTTCTAAGCTGTCTGTGTGGACTGTGTGTGGCTGTTTACCGTTGGTGGCAGTGGGGGGAGGGGGCGCCGGTCTAAACCACATTTCATGGGTGCATGAGGAGAGGTGGGGGAAACTGTACAACCGTATAAGCAAAACTGTACATTGGAATATCGACGAATCCATACTTGGTTCTAAGAAGAGGGTCTCGTGTATTCTTGGGTTAGGTCATTTACTGTACATTGGAGGGGGTTGGGTTAGGACATTTACATGGGCCAGTTTCGAATTGCAGTCTCCCGTAGGTATTCTTTGAGTGTGGTTTTGAAAGTGGGTAGTGATTCACATTCCTTTACAGCTGTGGGTAGGGCGTTCCACATTGATGTGGCATAATTGCAAAACGTGTTTAGTCCCTTTTTTTAGCCAAATCTGGGTTTAACATGATTTGTGGAGCTCCCTCTGGTGTTGTGGTCGTGGTATTCACTGACCTTTGGGAAGTATTTTGGTTGTGGTATTCACTGACCTTTGGGAAGTATTTTGACATGCACATGGGTACCTTAGTCGTGTAGTGTATCTTGTAGACCAGGCCCATTGCAAGTTGCTGTACTCTGTCGTCTACTCTAAGCCATCCTAGGTTGTCAAAGTGGGCAGGGGTGAGGTGGGTTCTAGGAGTAAGGTCAAGCAGTAGTCTGACCAGTTTGTTTTGTGATGTTTGTAATTTTGTTTTTAGCGCCTTTGAGGTGCTTTGGTACCATGAGGTGCAAGCATAGTTGTAGTACCCTTGAATGAGTGCTCCTGCCAGAGTCTTCAGGGTATTCTTGTTTACCAAAGAGGAGATCCGGTACAAGAATTGAGTTCGTTGGTTGACTTTTTTTTATTACATTGGCTGCCATTTTGTCACAGGAAAGATTTGCCTCTAGGATGGAACCTAGGTATGTAATTTCATCTTTCCTTGTGACAATATTGTCACCCACTGTAACTGAGAAGCCGTCGGTCTTGTTGAGTTTGTTATTTGAACCGAAGAGAATGGACTCTGTTTTACCCATGTGTAATGATAGTTTGTTATCAGCGAGCCATATGCAGATTTTGCCTAGTTCCGAGCTGAGGGTTTTTTCAACCTGCAACTTGTTCTTGTCAGAGACCAGCAGGGCTGAGTCGTCCGCGAACAGGAACAAGTTGCAGTCACAAGCTGACGACATGTAATTTGCATAAATTAGGAACAGTAGCGGTAGCAACATGCATGGAGCCGCGTAAGCCCTGAGAGTCACTGTTACGTTCGTTGGTGAACGAGCAGATTCCCTGAGAGAATAGAAGGGAGCGGTTCCACCATGGTGGGGGATGGAGATTGTATAATAAAGAGCTGCATGTATAAACAAGCAGCAGAATCAAGGCAATTAAGCCGAAAGCCTGCCGTGAACACATGTGGTCCACATCACCCCTCACCGCAACCCCCCTATACACCCCCAACAAACACCCCAATAACCCCCAAACACACTCCAATAACCCCCAACAAACACCCCAATAACCCCCAAACACACTCCAATAACCCCCAACATACACCCCAATAACCCCCAAACACACTCCAATAACCCCCAACAAACACACCCCAATAACCCCCAAACACACCCCAATAACCCCCAAACACACTCCAATAACCCCCAACAAACACTCCAATAACCCCCAACAAACACCCCAATAACCCCCAACAAACACCCCAATAACCCCCAACAAACACCCCAATAACCCCCAACAAACACTCCAATAACCCCCAACAAACACCCCAATAACCCCCAACAAACACCCCAATAACCCCCAACAAACACTCCAATAACCCCCAACAAACACCCCAATAACCCCCAACAAACACCCCAATAACCCCCAACAAACACTCCAATAACCCCCAACAAACACCCCAATAACCCCCAACAAACACCCCAACATACACCCTAATAACACCCCAACATACACCCTAATAACACCCCAACATACACCCTAATAACACCCCAACATACACCCTAATAACACCCCAACATACACCCTAATAACACCCCAACATACACCCTAATAACACCCCAACATACACCCTAATAACACCCCAACATACACCCCAATAACACCCCAACATACACCCTAATAACACCCCAACATACACCCTAATAACACCCCAACATACACCCTAATAACACCCCAACATATACCCCAATAACACCCCAACATACACCCCAGGATACACCCCAACATACATCCCAATAACACCCCAACATACATCCCAATAACACCCCAACATACACCACAATAACCCCCAACAAACACCCCAACATACACCCTAATAACACCCCAACATACACCCTAATAACACCACAACATACACCCTAATAACACCCCAACATACACCCTAATAACACCACAACATACACCCTAATAACACCCCAACATACACCCTAATAACACCACAACATACACCCTAATAACACCCCAACATACACCCTAATAACACCACAACATACACCCTAATAACACCCCAACATACACCCCAATAACACCCCAACATACACCCCAGGATACACCCCAACATAGACCCCACAACATGCCCCATTGCCCCATGCTCTCTCTTAGCTCCCCTGAGTCCCCTCCCCCCTCCCCCAGCACTGGTCATCAGCACCACAACAGAGAAAAACCAGGCCGGGGGGCTGAGAGGGTGGGGGCAAATGATCATGGTTGATGACATCATCATCATCATCATCATCACATATGCCACTGGTGATGTGTGTGCGTGTGTGTGTGTGTGTGTGTGTGTGTGTGTGTGTGTGTGTGTGTGTGTGTGTGTGTGTGTGTGTGTGTGTGTGTGTGTGTGTGTGTGTGTGTGCGTGTGTGTGTGTGTGTGTGTGTGTGTGGGGGGGAGGGGGGTAGGTATTGAGCCATTAGCCGTGGTGGCGGCTGCCCCCATACTCTGTAAATCAAGCCCTTTCCAATAAGCTGCCTGCCCACCGGTCATCCATCACTGGGACACAGGAGCTGGGCCGGCCTGCCCAGGAACAGACATAAACAGTCCCTGTGACCCCTGTCAGCCGGGGGTCCCGCAGTCTCCCGCTCGCACCGCTCTCTACTCTCTGATTGAGATCCTGATGGTGGGTGTGTATTAGTATATTGCATGGTATATTGTATGGTAACTCAGTTACTTCTATTCTGCATTGAACATACTGAACACTTGTGTCTACGTACGTGACTTCTATTTTTTTTTACATGCTATACTTATTTTATTTCATACTTATCTTTTTTGTCTAGCACAGTCTCTGGAGCGTAACAGAAAGAAGCATTTTGTATAAAAGTATTCTGTACTTCTGTATGACAACTATTAAAGAAACTTGAAACTTGAAAGAGCTGCAAGGCGGTGTAGAGGTAGAGGAGGAGGTGGGTGTAGAGGAGGAGGAGGTGGGTGTAGAGAGAAATGTAAATGTAGCTTATTGTTGATTCTTGTACCGGATCTCCTCTCTGGTAAACAAGAATACCCTGAAGACTCTGGCAGGAGCACTCATTCAAGGGTACTACGACTATGCGTGCACCTCATGGTACCAAAGCACCTCAAAGGCGCTAAAAACAAAATTACAAACATCTCAAAACAAACTGGTCAGACTACTGCTTGACCTGACTCCTAGAACCCACCTCACCCCTGCCCACTTTAACAACCTAGGATGGCTTAGAGTAGACGACAGAGTACAGCAACTTGCAATGGGCCTGGTCTACAAGATACACTACACGACCAAGGTACCCATGTACATGTCAAAATACTTCCCAAAGGTCAGTGAATACCACGATCACAACACCAGAGGGAGTTCCACAAATCATGTTAAACCCAGATTCGGCTCAAACAAGGGACTAAATACGTTTAGCAATTATGCCACATCAATGTGGAACGCCCTACCCAAAGCTGTAAAGGAATGTGAATCACTACCCACTTTCAAAACCACTCTCAAGGAACACCTACGGGAGACTGCAATTCGAAACTGGCCCCTACAAATGTCCTAACCCAACCCCCTCCAATGTACAGTAATTTACCTAGTATGGTTGTCAATATTCCAATGTACAGTTTTGCCTGTTTGTACAGTGCCCCCCCCCCCCCCCCCCCCCCCCCCAATGTACAGTTTTGCTTGTTTGTACAGTGTCCCCCCCCCAACCCCCTCCAATGTAAATTACCTAGTATGATTGTCAATATCCCAATGTACAGTTTTGCTTGTACAGTTGTACAGTGTTCCCCCCCCCCCCCAACCCCCCCCCCCACACAACCCCACCCAACCTCCTCCAATGTACAGTTTTTACATCAAATGTATATACTCCCTTTTCTGGACTCTTTTTGTATCACAAACAGTACTGTATTTGCAAATCTGGTATGTCATAAATGTATAGATGTAGCAGTACTGTCTATCTGTATGTCATGTATGTCATATATGTCCTGATGAATTGAAAATGGGGGACCCTGATGTAAACAAGACGAACGTCTTTCTCTGGTCTGCATCCCCTTAACAATTGTGTGTATTGAGCTGTACTGTATTGTACCCATTCTGCAATCTGTTAATAACGTTTTCAATCAATCAATCAATCAATCAATCAATCAATCAATCAATCAATCAGGAGGTGGTATACTGCAGAGGAGGTGGTATACTACAAAAATGAGTGCAAAAATAAGTGCAATAGTAATATACAATGTACAGGTCATTAAACTGGAATATATATAAATTAGTACTAATGAGTAATAATGATAATCTGATATATACAGTGTTACAGTATTGTTATGTACAGTTATACGGGTAAAAATACCCTATGGTAGTAAGTCATACTGGCCAGCGGTATAACTAGTAAGAGTAGGTAAGGGATATTTACAGGTATAGATATATAATATACAGGCATGTTGTATTGATTGATTGATTGATTGATTGAAAACTTTATTAACAGATTGCAGAATGGGTACAGTACAGTACAGCTCAATACATACAATTGTTAAGGGGATGCAGACCAGAGAAAGACTTTCGTCTTGTTTACATCAGGGTCCCCCATTTTCAATTCATCATAAGGTATACAGGTATATATGCAGGTATATTCACACAGGTGTTATATATGGTAAATATAAATATATAAAATATTATATGCTGTATATACAGTATTATTTGAGGTAGGTAGTTATGATTACAGTGTAAGACCGTTGTAAACAGTGAAGTAGGCAGTAGATATAAATTGAGTATAGGCAATAGAGTTCAGGTTAGGTAGTTACGATTACAGTGTAATCAAAACGGGAACATCTAAAAATCATTTTGGATACTACCTTCTCTTAGCGGGCAACGGACCACATGTGGGCCCTCTTCAGGACGATTTGGTCAACGGCGGCACAAGCCACTTTGCCGACATCTAGCGGCTCAGGTGTGCATTTTTTCATATATAGAATTAAACCCCTATTTGTTGCCGTTCGAATGACACCTCACTCGACCAAATCCGTTCAGCGGTTCTCGAGTTACATGCCGATATGTGAGGTCTGTGACTTTGTACACGGCAGATTTAGCCAGAGTCAGATTACCACCCCCGGACTCCCGAGGCTCTAGAACTGTCAATCATTCGCCGATTGCGAAAATGATTGTACAGGGTTGTAGCCAATGTGTGTAGCTTTACAATGATAACCCAGCAAGTGGGTGAAAATCTACGAGCGAAAACAACTTTTTTTGCATTGAAAATAATATATTTTCTTTTACAGTTTACCAAAATCGCTCTCAAAGACCCATTTCTGAATGGATTTTTGGACCTGCAGTGTTTTCCAGCTTATACCAATTTTTTTGGGATATTATTTTTTGGGATATTGCAATTACTACTACAGACATTTTTTTCAAGTTCAGGCCCATGTTTCTCTATTTCATTAGCACTAAAAGTGATTTTTAAAAGTGACTTTATTGTGTAAGAAACTTCAGAATGTTATCGTTCAAAAGAGACCAGGCTCATGCATGTGCTATATCCTATAAAGTATAAAGATTTACTTTGTAAAAAAAAGTATGCTCTCCTCAAAAACTAAAACAAAAATGGCAATTTTTCTGGGTGCCTGTTAAGAGGTTAAAAAAAACTAAACGGTTGTCCTCTGCGTGTCCTTGGAGGGCAAGGAGTCAATTTCCATTAAGTTTTAACGTCTCTCCCCTTGGTCGCCACTTTATCTCCACATCTCTAGGGTGTAAGGAAGTGTGTCTATAAAAGCCGAGCAGATGGAAGAACCAGCGTCTCCTCGCCTCGTCCGGGACGCGAGGACGACATGCGAGGGGAGTATCTTGAGTCTTTTTTTTTTTTATTAATAAATCCTGAATCGGCAAATGAAGTCAAATGAAGCAACTCCTGGCCGAGGAGGAATAATCTCAGGGTTTCATTGCGGCGCAGTCATTGCAAGCTAGTTCCCGATAGCCTAGTAAAGCGTCTCCATAAAGCGAAACAGCCCTTGGCTTTTTTTGGAAAAGGCCCGAACCGTCCCGGGGAACGAGAGGAGAGATTATAGTCTGCGACGACTTGTGGTGTCGAGCAGACAGACGCTATAGACTTCTTGTGTTTTCTTTCTGGCCCAGCGAAGCTAGATAAGTAGACTTAACAGACGGGAGCTAAAATAGTATCGGAAAACAAAGATGGGATGAAGTTGGAACCCTTTGGGATGATGATGATGATTTGATTCCTTTGAGCGAAAGCGTGTTCAAATGTGCTCAGATGTGGATTTGGCAGCTCTCCGCGCGCCGCCTGAAAGCGAATACCGCGGCTGTGATAATCCACAAACGAGTGGCATTCATGCAGATATTTTGTTTCTGAGTAAAAAAGAAAAAAGTAATTAGGTCGTTACAGTATATTAATAAAATATCTATCGTCCACGGAATGTGCTCGTTAATCTTCTCGTTTCCAATAACTACACACACAAAGGAATTGAACTTTGCGAGAGAAAGGACCGTTTATTTTTCTTTAATTTTTTTTCATGTAGTTCTTCGTCAGATGTGTGTGGGTGGCAGCGGTGGCCTAATGGTTAGAGAAGCGGGTTTGTGTGACCGGAAGGTCGCCGGTTCGATCCCCGGGGACCGGCAGGAACAATCTGGGCTGGAGGGGAAGAAGTGAATTCATAGCTCTCTCCCATCCCCCTAACACCAACCCAAGAGCAAGGCACTTAACCCCCAACTGCTCCAGTGGCGTTGCTCAGTGGCCAACGGTGTCATACTGTGGTTGTACTCGGCAGCTCCCAGGTGGCAGACTGTGGTTGTACTGGGCAGCTCCAAGGTGGCAGACTGTGGTTGTACTGGGCAGCTCCAAAGGTGGCAGACTGTGGTTGTACTGGGCAGCTCCCAGGTGGCAGACTGTGGTTGTACTGGGCAGCTCCCAGGTGTCAGACTGTGGTTGTACTGGGCAGCTCCCAGGTGGCAGACTGTGGTTGTACTGGGCAGCTCCCAGGTGGCAGACTGTGGTTGTACTGGGCAGCTCCCAGGTGGCAGACTGTGGTTGTACTGGGCAGCTCCCAGGTGGCAGACTGTGGTTGTACTGGGCAGCTCCCAGGTGGCAGACTGCCAGACTGTGGTTGTACTGGGCAGCTCCCAGGTGTGAATGGAACTGTGTGAATGTGAAGCAGGGACGTAGCTGAAAAAGAGCATCAGCTCAGCGAACTATACCCTGGGTAAAATAAAGGTTAAACAAAAAAAAATACCATCTTGCATGGAAGCCAACGGCCTGGCCACAAGAAGGAAGTGCCTGCATGTTGTCTCACAGCCTCAGGACCGGCACCTCGCGGCTAAGGGGGCCTCGTCTCGTCCTCGCCCCCCCCCCCCCCCCCCCCGTCCATGACGCCACACACACAACGCTCGTCCTGCTCTGCGTCTCCCCTCTTTTCTATACTTCGCACAATGGAAGCCATCTGACACGCATTATTATACCATGGACCGGTCGGTGGCAATAAATGCCTGTTCCTCAAAAAAAAAAAAAAAAGCCCACCACCTAAAACACACGCGCACGCCATCATACACCGACGCGGGTAAGTGGGCCACTTTTGCGGGCAACTCCTTTTGGACGGCGTTCAGATGGATCTGACGGAGCCACTTATCGTATAATTTATGGGCCGGTAATGAAACGGGAAACTGGAGTCATTTGTGCACATTAAAGAGGGCGCTGAAGTGGAAATGGGAAGAGAGACGGCGGAACATTATATTCCAAGTGCTCTGTGCTGTAAACGCTATACGCTCCGCACGGCTCGGGTGACTTAGCTGATGGGTATTTTCTGCGGAGGGGTTCTTTTCATGCCGGGCCAAGGTCTTTAATGGACGAGAGAGAGAGAGAGAGAGAGAGAGAGAGAGAGGGAGATCCCCCCCCACCCCCAGTTAGGGGCAGCGCCGGGGCAACGGAAGGGAGAGACGATGGTGGACGGTTTGGACGGACGTGCCGGGGGCGATGATGTCACGTCTGTCTCGACGCTCGTCCGCCGTCTTCGCGTGGCTTCTATTCACCGACGTCGCGGGGGGGGGGGGTGTTCCGTCCCTCTAACAACACGTCCCTTCCTGTGACGGAGAGGCTTCACACTCTGGTGAAAATACTTTCCCTCCAAATTTTTTTTATTTTCCCTCCAAAAATAATTAAACACTTTCCTCTTTGTCTTTTTTTTTTTTTTTTTTTATGCAGCGTCTCCGCTGTTTTGAATTAGACAGTCCCGTCGAGTCCTATCCCCCTTAAGAGGACACCATTCAAGGCTACATATTTCCATATCAACGCCATAAAGCAGATTATTTTTATTCAGATTCCAACGTCCTCTCGAAGGCACCGAACCGCAAACACTGCAGAGTCTAAAAACTCTCACATTTTCTTCCACTGCCCCCCCGCCCCCCCTCCCCCCCTTCTCCCGCATCCTTCTTAATAACTGCTAAGTGACCGTCGTTCTTTTTTTCCCCCCTTTCTTTGTCGAAGAATAAATAGACCCTGAGCCGAAACACACTGACAGGCTCGGTAGAAAAGAAAATAGAGAAAAATATTCCAGGAGAGACAAAAATAAACACCACGCAGCCGCGCCCCCCGAGAGCATAATCTGCTCTCCAGAGATGGTTACGTTGATGATGTGCTTTATGAGACGAGATGAAGGCCTCTCCACCCGTAGACAGACACTGAAGACCACACCAACAATTCTATACGTATCAGATGGAAGGAAAAACAAACAACGCTGCCGCCGCGATGCCAGAAACGCTTCACGCGGTTTAAAAAGGGATATAGTTCTGATTTGAAGCTGCGGGGTCCACTCTTAATAACCCGCTGGACTCTGTCTGTCATTCTGCCCTCAGGCTTATTACTGGTGACAGATATGATACCCATACCCACCACTGTGTCCTTTATGACAGATATGTGTGTCCTTTATGACAGATATGATACACTGTGTCCTTTATGACAGATATGATACACTGTGTCCTTTATGACAGATATGATACCCACCACTGTGTCCTTTATGACAGATATGATACCCACCACTGTGTCCTTTATGAAAAGGTTGGATGGCCTTCTCTGGTTGAAAGGTGTAACTATCATTGGTATTTGTTTATTTTTAAAGCCCTTATTGGGTAAACGTCCCTTTTGCATCTCAACACTGTTGGAATGGAATCTTGGAACCTAAGTTATTGTACACGTTCAAATGACTGGCTGGTTCTTAGGCTTCCTCCAGTTTGCTCTCTGAACTAAGAAAAAGCTTTTTCCTTTGATATTTCCAAACACCTGGAACGCCCTCCTCCGACTGACTCTGAAGCTGAAGGTTCTTCTTCCTTCTCTTGCTGATTTTAAAAGGTATGATCTCTGACCACCGTGTGTCGACTTGTAACCCGTCTTAGCTTGTTTATGTATTGTTTATTCTTATTTATTGTGTCTCTATATGTATGAAATTGCTGATAAACCGTGTCTGTTTTTATAAGCTCGTTGTCGCTGTAAATTAGGGTAACCTAGCTGTGTACAGGCTGGTGTATGTGTAGATACTGGTGTAAAGGTCAGGCACTTTCACAAAAGGGGAAAGGGGAAACAAAAACCAAATAAAAAAAATAAGAGTACATTGTTGCAATATATTATCATGTTTTGTTGAGGGGAGATATTTGACAATAAAACGTATTAGAAGAAAGTTGTCAATACATTGTTGCAATATATATTATGTTTTGTTGAATGAAGATATTTGACAATAAAAAGGTTGTCAATACATTGTTGCAATATTTATTATGTTTTGTTGAGGGAAGATATTTGACAATAAAAGGATTTTTAAAAAGTTGTCAATACATTGTTGCAATATATATTATGTTTTGTTGAATGAAAATATTTGACAATAAAAAGGTTGTCAATACATTGTTGCAATATATATTGTGTTTAGTTGAGTGAAAATATTGTATTATAAAAAGTATTAAAAAAAGGTTGTCAATACATTGTTGCAATATATATTATGTTTTGTTTTGAAGATATTTGACAAAAGAAAGTATTTAGTAACGATAGTGTTTTCCCCCCAGTGTTTTACCACGGCACAGAAATCAGACGTCTTCTTTTACGAAAGTGGTTCCCGGCGGTTACAGGCGGTTACAGGCAGCCAAGTTGGAAGACGGAGAACTACACAAACATGCTGCTCGAGGCCTCGTTTGACCTGTCACGAGCCCCGCCCTCCTTTTCTCGATCCAGTTGTGATTAGAGGGTCAAGAAAATAGGGTGGGGCTTGAGATATGTCACTTATGACCTCCAGATGATGGTCACCAAACTGTGTAAATAAGAAAAAATATTCTTTTGTTAACGCAAAAAGAGACTATTTTATTGTAAATTCCATTTGAGGCAACAATTTAACTATAATGTATTAATTTGAAATCATAAAATGTTTCTATCAGCTTAAACGTGTGTGTGTGTGTGTGAACCCTTCACAAATGAAGAGGTGAGTGAACTGAGTTTAGGTGGTTTTAAAAGTCCACTGCATCCATGACCACAGTAGCCTATGTGGACGGAATAGGAGTGGAGGTCTGGACATGTAGTGGTTACGTCATTGCTGTTTCCGGCCGGTCCACCTCGCAAAATTGCAATGTATTTCCCAATGTATTTCCCCAGCATCACACCTGGACAAGAGGCAGGGGAACTATGTGAGAATGCTATTCATCGACTACAGCTCAGCATTCAATACCATAGTCCCCTCCAAAGTCATAGCCAAGCTCAGGGACCTGGGCTTGAACTATGACCTCTGCCAGTGGGTCTTGGACTTCCTGACGGGCAGACCTCAGGTGGTGAGAGCAGGCAACTGCACCTCCTCATCCATCACTCTCAACATAGGGGCCCCCCAGGGCTGTGTTCTGAGTCCCCTCCTCTTCTCGCTGTACACACACGACTGTGTGGCACAGCGGAACAACAACACAATCATCAAATTTGCTGACGACACAGTAGTGGTGGGCCTGATCTCTGCAAACGACGAGAGGGCCTACCTGGAAGAGGTAAAGGTTCTAGCGGGATGGTGTCAAGAGAACAGCCTCTCCCTGAATGTCAGCAAAACAAAGGAGATGATTGTGGACTTTAGGAGGTCGGGGGTCAGGGACTACAGCCCCCTCAGCATCGACGGGGCACCGGTTGAGAGAGTGAACAGTTTTAAGTACCTCGGAGTCCACATATCCGAGGACTTGACATGGACCACACACATTGACAGTGTTATCAAGAAGGCACAACAACGCCTCTACTTCCTTAGGCGCCTAAGGAAGTTCAAAGTGAGTCCGAAGATCCTCAAGAACTTCTACTCATGCACAATAGAGAGCATCCTGACTGGCAATATCACCTCCTGGTTTGGAAATAGCACTGCACAAGACCGTAGCAGACTACAGAGAGTGGCCCGTTCAGCCGAACGCACAATTGGAGGGGGGCTTCCCACTCTCCAAGACATTTACAACAAGCGCTGCATGGGTAAGGCTAAGAGAATAATCAAAGACCCCAGCCACCCAAACAACTGCCTCTTTGAACTGCTGCGGTCAGGCAAGCGATACCGGAGTCTCATGGCAAGCACAGAGAGACTCAGAAGGAGCTTCTATCCCCAGGCCATCAGGATGCTCAATGAACAATGAACAATAACAGAACATCAAATACACCCATAACACACACATCCACACACACACTCACTTTAAATAAACAACACACTGTAGCACCCACTTTAGACACTAACACACTTTATATTTATTGGCATCAATCTCATGCACCTCATTGCACAAGGTGGCACCACAAGCTAAGCTATACCTCACCATTTCTACACTGTACTGTATCTGCATTGTATCGACTGTACATATACTGTATATATGTATATTGAAATTTTTTGTTTTGTTTAGTCTTGTTTACGTACTTGACTTTCTATTTTATACTTATATTACACTATTTTACACTATCTTGTTATTTTATCTAGCACACTCTCAGGAGCAAAACAGAAAGAAGCATTTCATGCAAACGTATTCTGTATTTCTGTATGACAACTAATAAAGAAACTTGAACTTGAATATTGCCAATTTCTAAATCGTCTTGTTTAAAACAAATAAAGCATGAACATTTGCATCGTGTACCTTTCTGTGCATATTCATCCACAATCTATAGCTCAACATGAAAATATTCGCAATTAATCGTAAAAAAACATTGCAGAATTGTATTTCAACCAAAAATGCTTAAACAATAATGTTAGTGATAGAAGGGAACTCATTTTGTGCAAAAAATGGAAAGCTTTTCAATGTTCATGAGGCAGAATTGTTACAATAGCCGATAATCCATTTTCCCAATGATAAATCCCTATACGGGTGGACCTCGCAGGCGGTCCAAAGTGACGTCAGACTACACCTCCCTATACTGTGGTCTCCTTTGGTCAGTTTAGATCATTGGTCACCAACCCTTCCACCATAATCTCTACTTGTTTTAATTGAGTGTACATGTTTTTTATTATGATTGCACCTATTGTATATTGTATTTTTCATTGTATTCATTGTGTTTGTATATCGTT
>NW_028170701.1:0-4000 GCF_963971535.1 Notolepis coatsorum | reverse complement strand
TGCTGACCCCTGGTTTATGGGGTACCCCTATGAACTGTAGTTAGCAACGTTAGCTTCACCCGTAGGCCGCATAACACTGTGTACTGTGCAATAAGATCCTGAGCACCGACGCTCTAATGTACTCAACCAAGATGGCGGCCTCGCCGCGCCACCACTGTCCGGGTGGTAAGATGGCGTCGAACGCTCTCGTCACGGGCGATAGCAAGCGGGGCTGGAGCAGAGGGAGCAGTAGCGGGCTGAGAGCGCGTGCTGGGTGATGGCGACCTCTGCTGGACGGCACGAACTCCCGTGCTGGGCTGAAGACAGCCGGTGCAGAGCAGATGCAGAACGCCGGCGAAGGCAGGCTGGTTTGACGACCGGTGCTGGGTCGGCGCGCGACAATAATCTGGCCCTACCTTAACTGAAGCTACTCTGTGGGTCCCAGACAGCCCTCCTGCTAGCCGCAACATACAATGACGCAGGGTGCCTCTAAACACCGGTCCTCTTCAAGCCACGCTGGCTGGGCACCTCACTGGAGGGGATATCGTTAACATAAGCCAACACTTGGCTATACCGCTTGTCTTCTAGGATAACTCGTAGTATCACTAGGGTTGTTTCAGTGGGGACATGCAACACGCTACTACGCTTATATTTCTAGTATAACCCGTAATATACACAAGTTCAATACGTTCACCCGTGTGGTCCACAACGGGGGTCTGTCAAGACACGACCGACCAGATCCAAGTCCAATGTCGAAGAGGCTACCTCGCCTCACTTCCGTTCCCGTTGACTTGCTTCTCCTGCTGTGTCTCTCTCGTGCGCTCCGCCTGCCACCCGCCGCCCCCTGCTGGTACCGCCAACTAACCCCACAGGAAGCACTGGGTGGAAAGAATATGATTCAGTTCACTGTTTATAATCCATATTCCAGCCGGTGAGAGAAGGAGAAACCCGCGTCATTGTTCGAGGGAATATCAATGGAAACTAGTTAATATGTCTTTGTGCACAAAGGGGAGATAAAAGGCAAGTCAGCACTTCTGAATAATAGCCACATATTCAGGGTGCTACACTTACATGCCACCTTGGCACTCCCCCCTACTATGTGTATTAAACAGTTGTTTCAAACAACAGACTAGGGCTGTCCCCGACTAAGGATTTGGATAGTCGACTATGATTGGCCGAAATTAGCCAATAGTCGATTAGTCGACTATGAAAAAAATATATATATGGGAAAAAAAAGTATACTTTTTATTTTAAATTTTTTTGTATCATTCCATTTGGGCTGTGGGGGGTGCTTAATGTCTGAAGGAGTCGACTGAAGGCTTCTTGCCCTCTGCGAAGCATGCAATTGGTCCACTGATGGATACATCTTGATATTTGTCTAGTCTAGTGTGTTCATTAGATGGGTGAAATCCTCTTTCAGTGCCTCTGTGCCTGTTTTCTTAGGCAGTTAGCCTCGGGTATGCATGCCATTAGCGTTCGCCACGCTTATAGGCCTATTTTCTTTTGGAAAGAATGATAAAAAAAAATTAAAATGTAAATATATATGTAACGGTTGTGACAACGTCACCTTAAACTTCGATGCCCCGAGGGAGATTCGAACCCCGGTCTCCCACACCGCAGGCAGCAACACAGACCGCTATACCAAGAGGTGAATCCACTACTTCGCAACGTGTCTATCTGTCTTTGAGGATGTGAGAGTGAGTTTACCCATAGCACCGCTACTCACCCCAGCCCTTCTTGACTGCGCTTCACGATACCATCCGTTACACTCACCCTCTCAAACTTACTCCACTCCACCCAAGGCACTACGATGCCCCGAGTGGGAGTCGAACCCCCGGTCTCCCACACCGCAGGCAGCAACACAGACCGCTATACCAAGAGGTGAATCCACTTCTAAGTGCTGGGTCTATGCGTCTTTTGAGGATGTGAGAGTGAGTTTAACCCATAGCACCGCTACTCACCCCAGCCCCTTCTTGACTGCGCTTCACGATACCATCCGTTACATATATATATATTTTTTTTTTCGACTAAGAGGTTGGCAGTCGACTACGGCTCGTTTCGATCGATTAGTTGACTATTCGACTAATAGGGGTCAGCCCTACAACAGTCTGTATCCGTATCTTCATCTTACTGTATCTGTACTGAGTGACTGACTGATTTCATTTCACGAATTGCATTACAGAGAGGGTGTGCTATTTTGATAGATAGAATACATTCCTATTATCCCGTGTGATAGCAGCCACTTCATGTTACTCCGGTTGAATTTCAAATGGAGTCCAAACGCAACTGTGAGGCACTTGAAGAATAATTCAAACGACCAACATTCACAGTTGGATTGCCGTGGAAACAACAGCGCTCAGCGCCGCAGGACACCTTGTCCGAGTGGAGCGCAGGTCTGTGATGCACAATATGGCATTTCACTGCCAACAAGCGGAATTGTATGTTTGAAAATGACCTCAATGACCCTGTCCTCTTTTCTTGATCATCCAATCGCCACTGTTGCTTAAGAGGGCGGGGCTTGAGATAGGTCATTTGATAGGTCATTTGAAGATACAGGGAGGAGTGAGGGCTGAGGGTCGAGGGCAGATCACGGCGGTGAGCGATTAACTCTATCTGAGTCAGGAGATTTAGGCATTTTCTGCAACCCCTATTCACGCAAAACGTAGGAAATATTCAAGTTTCAAGTTTCTCAAGTTTCTTTAATAGTTGTCATACGTACAGAATACTTTTATACAAAATGATTCTTACTGTTACACTCCAGAGACTGTGCAAGACAAGATAAGTATGAAATAAAATAACATAGTATAGCATGTGAATTAGAAGTAAAAAATGAGGTCACAGTGTTCAGTATAGACATATGTACAATGTTCGATGCAGAATAGACGTAACTGAGTTACCATATAATATACAATATACTATGCAGTGTACTAATATACAATACTATATAGTGCAAGGCAGAAATGGGATGAGGTGCAATTTAGGTACAATTTACAGTAGGTGTACGAGTTGTAGTGCAAATCCTTTATCAATAAATAAATATAAAGTGTGTTTGTGTGATCTAAAGTGTGGAGAGTGGGGTGCTGCAGTGTGTTGTTTGTTTAAGTGAGTGTGTGCGTGTGGGTGTGTGTGCTGTGTGCTGTGTGTGTGTGTGTGTGTGTGTGTGTGTCTGTGTGTGCGTGCAGGTGTGTAAACAGATGTGAACTTTTATGTAAGGTAATGGTGAGCTGAGAGGTTGGGGAAGTTGCAGCTGCATACTTAATGGAGGGCCAGTTCTGCTTTGTGCTGCAATAATAGGAGGAGATTATCTCGACCATGCAGAGGCATTGGAATAATTCTCTTCTACAAATTGCTCCACTCTCCTCTGCATCCCTCTCTCGCTCTGTTTGTCTCTCTCTCTCTCTCTCCCTCTCTCTCTCTCTCTCTCTCTCTCTCTCTCTCTCTCTCTCCTCTCTCTCTCTCTCTCTCTCTCTCTCTCTCTCTCTCTCTCTCTCTCTTTATCTCCGTCTCTCTTTATATCTCTCACCGTTTCTCTTGAGAGGGAGTAGAACATTCATATTATACAGTCACTATTGTAAGCAACCTGGATTGCTTTCATCATACTTACATAGGGCCTTGGGTGTTTCTTTTTTTTTTGCTTCATACGTCTAATGCTCTTCGATTGTTTTGTTTTTCCATTATGTAACGTGGTTGAGATGCAGGTCAGATGTGTTGAGATTGTATTTGCTATTGTTGTTTTCGTGCTTGTGGTATGTTTGTCCTGTGGAATGAGTTTGTAATGAACAGTGGACAATAAGGTGCATTTTAAACTCAACTCTCTCTCTCTCTCTCCCTCTCTCTCTCTCTCTCTCTCTCTCTCTCTCTCTCTCTCTCTTCTCTCTCTCTCTCTTCTCTCTCTCGCTCTCTCTCCCTCTCCTCTCTCTCTCTCTCTCTCTTCTCTCTCTCTCTCTCTCTCTCTCTCTCTCTCTCTCTCTTCTCTCTCTCGCTCTCTCTCTTTCTCTCTGACTCTGTCTCTCCTTCCCCT
>NW_028170702.1:0-26923 GCF_963971535.1 Notolepis coatsorum | reverse complement strand
CTCTCTCATAGTCTCATCTCCCTCTGTCTCTGTCCTCTCTTTCTATCTTATCTCTCTCTATCATCCCTCTCTGTCTGTTCCTCTCTCTCTCTCTCTGTATCTCTCCTCTCTGTCTGTTCCTCTGTTTCTCTCTCTCTTCTCTCTCACCTCGCTGTCTGTTCCTCTCTTTCTATCTCTCTTCTCTCTCTCTTCTCTCTCACCTCGCTGTCTGTTCCTCTCTATCTCTCCTCTCTGTCTCTATCGCTCTCCCTCCCTCTCTCCCTATCTCCCTCCCTCTCTCCCTCTCTCCCCTCTATCTGTCCCTCTTTCTCTCTCTCTTCTCTCTCACCTCACTCTCCTCTCTGTCTGTTCCTCTGTTTCTCTCTCTTCTCTCTCACACCTCTCTGTCTGTTCCTCTTTCTCCCTCTCTTCTCTCTCTCTCATTTCTCTCTGTCTATCACCTCTCTGTCTGTCCCTCTTTTATCTCTCTCTTCTATCTCTCTCCCCTCTGTCTGTTCCTCTCTTTCTCTCTCTCCTCTCTGTCTCTACGTCTCTCCCTCCCTCTCTCCCCTCTGTCTGTCCCTCTTTTTCTCTCTCTTCTTTCTCTCTCTCCTCTCTGTCTATACCTCTCTTTCCCCTATCTCTCTCTGTCTGTCTTTCTGTGTGTGTGTGTGTGTGTGTGTGTGTGTGTGTGTGTGTGTGTGTGTGTGTGTGTGTGTGTGTGTGTGTGTGTGTGTGTGTGTGTGTGTGTGTGTGTGTGTGTGTGTGTGTGTGTGTGTGTGCGTGTGCGTGCATGCATGCAGCCATGGGGGACAGGGGAGATGGGGAGACAAGGGTACAGGGGAGACGGGGGGAGACAGGGGACAGGGGGATATGGGAGACAGGGGACAGGGGGAGAGGGGGATATGGGAGACAGGGGAGATGGGGATATGGGAGACAGGGGACAGGGGGAGACGGGTAACAGGGGACACGGGGATAGGGGAGACAGGGGACAGGTGGACAGGGGGATAGGGGAGACAGGGAGACAGGGGACATGGGGATAGGGGAGACAGTGAACTATTTACTTTGCCCCTCTCATTATTCCATGACAGAGCGTAAACAATCTGGACACAGCAGAGAGCCTCATTACTCTCTGCTCCCAATGTTCAGCTGATTAAAGGTGTTGAAGGTGTCCTCTATAGTGGAGGTGAGTGAGTATCTTGGCCAATCATTTCAATAAGTTGTGTTTGTTTGCCCCTCCCTCCGCTTCCCTTCCCAGGATCCTTTGAGGTGCGTTGATGACCTTCTTCATGAAGTGGCAAACTCATAACTTTGGACCTGGACCTTGTAGTTTAAAGACACCCAGCAGAGAGGTTCCCCACCAAGGCACTGACCTTGTAGTTTAAAGACACCCAGCAGAGAGGTTCTCCACCAAGGCACCTGGACCTTGTAGTTTAAAGACACCCAGCAGAGAGGTTCTCCACCAAGGCATCAATTTCTTCCCATTCAAAAGCTTAGCCAGATAGATGGGTATTAACAGATCTATCTTTCAGTTGCCTTGATTAGATTAGATTAGATTTAGATTAAAATGTATTAATTGTCACCATCCAGCACAAGTACAGTGCAACGAAAATATGTTTGGCATCCAATTTAACAGTAAAGTGCAATAGTAATATCAAATTTACAGGTGATTAAACTGGGTATAAAATATATACATTAGTACTACCGAGTGTAGCGCTAGTCAGATGCCTACAACATAAGGAACAATTAATGCACAGGGCAAAGTTGTGTTCTGCGTTAATCCCATGTTAGGGGTGTTTTCGTACCGTCGACTATGTGCTAAACAAACACAGGACACAACTTTCAAGGGACTGATTGATCAAAGCTCACTTTTTAAACTAGTGGCTCGGGAGGTAGAGCAGGCGTCTGGTAATCCGGAGGTTCCCAGACATAAATCATATATCATCATAAATGTATAGATGTAGCAGTACTGTCTATCTGTATGTCATGTACAGTATGTCATATATGTTATGATGAATTGAAAATGGGGGACCCTGATGTAAACAAGACGAAAGTCTTTCTCTGGTCTGCATCCCCTTAACAATTGTGTGTATTGAGCTGTACTGTATTGTACCCATTCTGCAATCTGTTAATAACATTTCCAATCAATCGATCAATCCCGGTTCCATTCCCGCTCCTCCCAGGCAGCGTGTCGAAGTGTCCTTGAGCAAGACACTTAACCCCTAATTGCTCCCGATGAGCAGGTTGACACCTTGCATGGTCGCATCCGCCATCGGTGTGTGAACGTGTGAGTGAATGGGTCAAATGTGAGGAACAAATTGTAAAGCGCTTTGGATAAAAGCGCTATATAAAAATGCACCATTTATTATTTAGTACACAAATGACATTGTATAACTTTAATGCAATTTACTTTTTCATCCATATTCCATGATCCATAAATTCAAGCTACACCATCCACTTGGGATTATCTGTAGGCTAAGCATTGTAAGTGTAGTTAATTCATTAGAATTGTGTAATTGATGACAAATTACAATCGTTGCTCCATGAAGCAGGTGAAACTGGCCACTTCAACCTACTTCTCAATCGGTGCCACTCTGTTCAACTTGCAATTTGGATTATTTTAGCAGCAGAGAGACGCCTGAGCCCTTCCTCGACATAAAAGTGTCTTGAACTCTGAGACGGGTTGGAGAGGAGGAGGGAGATAATAACATCATGGGAATCTGCAGTGATTCTGTAAAACTCCCCGCAGGCAGAGAGAAATGTATGCGCGCGCCTGTTCCTATGCAATGCGTGCCTAGACATTCCAGGGTCTTTCCATACTGCACGTTTATCTGAGTTACCATGCTGCGTGTGCACGTTCTAGTGTCTACTACTACTTGAATCTGTAATAGTATGTACTTATTTGTTATATGTACACATTTTTGATACAATACGTAAATATATTACCTATGGCTATAACATAATGTACATTATGTACCTTTCTTCGATTAGTACTTTATTTACACATTTTAAGTGAGATCGGGCTGCACAGACAGAACTCCTCCAGTCATCCAAGTCAAAAGAAGTGAATGAACATTTGGAATTATGGAACCTGTTCTAGTGACTGGCTGGTCCTAAAGGTCCCTCGAGTTGGCTTGGAACGAGGTGAATCTGCATTTTGCTAGGATGTCCCTCTAGCTCATGGAATGAACTCCAACAGTCCTTAAAGCTTGAGATTCTCCCCTCTGTACATGTTTTAATCGATTTGATATCCTTACTTGTCTCTTATTGTTATGATTTTATATGCAGTGTGATTTTATATGCCTTTTCTTTTTGCTTAACTCTGTATGTACACTCGACGTGACTAAGTAAATGAGGGACACCTCAGTTGCCCTTCGAGTTTAAATAAAGGTTTGAAATTAAATGAAATGCCCATATCGGTGCATAAACAAGAGGCCTCTTTCAGACTGCAGCTCCGTCTGGTTATTTCCTGTGTCCTAGTGGTGGAGCACAGCTCAACAGCAGCAGCCGCTCTCCCAGTGGCACGACGCATCTGTGGGCTCAGGTCTGAGTGCTGCTCCCCTGCCTCTGCCCCGGGGCCACCAGGCCAGGGCCAGGGCCAGGCGTCTGAACAGGCTGCACGGAGAGGAAGTGGCCCCCGGCTGTCTGGGGCTGCCTGTCACGGAAGGCCCTTTGGAGGCACGCCAGTGACCTTTCAGCCGCACGCGCTAATGTCATCGTTTCAACTCGTAACGATGATCATATGGTTGCCATGACGCTATAGGTCTGGGTTGTAAACACACAAGGCCCCTTGAAGCCTTTTGAGGTATACTGTCTGACATGTGAAAATATATGTGAAAATAATTAAAACAGTGTGATGATGATGTATCGAAGGGGCATTGCGAGGGGACATTCCTCATAACACACACCTCAAAGAGCCGATGGCGACACCTGCCCAGTGTGGTCTATGTAGGCTCATCTCCAATATCACATCAAGTACATTTAGACGTTTCGTTTGATAGATAGGGGTCACACTCACAGGATATGTTCTGTAGATCATAATAATGATAAACAGTGCAGTCCATGTGACCCAAACCGCTGACATTTCAGATATTAGTGCCAAGAGCTTCTCCTTCTCCACAGGATGTGGAGCACAGTGGTCGTCCTGGTAATCCATCATGGATGGATGGATGGGTGGACAGACAGACAGACAGACAGACAGACAGACAGACAGACAGACAGACAGACAGACAGACAGACAGACAGACAGACAGACAGACAGACAGACAGACAGACAGACAGACAGACAGACAGACAGACAGACAGACAGACAGACAGACAGACAGACAGACAGACAGACAGACAGACAGACAGACAGACAGACAGACAGACAGACAGACAGACAGACAGACAGACAGACAGCTACATTATATCCGCACGATTGGGTTTAGTTCTTATTTATTTATTTATTCACGGTCATTTGCAGTGTTGGTGTAGTGCTTTTATTTATTTTCGGACATCACAATGCCTCGTTGAGGCATGACTGTAAATGTAATACGTAATTTTTTTATGAGACAAAGATTGTCGTATTTAAATCTTGTAATGATCTGCTTAAGAGAAATAGCATGGGACCCAGATTTTTCTCCAAACAGTATTGATGAGTTAAGACATGGGAAGCTAAGGGCCTCATATGTTTTTATCAAATGTACAATGAAGGAGTGGATTATTTTGAAAATGTAGCTAATAAATATGCCTGTTCTAGTAATCACTTCCACCGATACCTGCAAGTAAGAAGTACTTGAGAGAAAAAGTCCAAATTAAAACTCTTGAAGATCTCCACCCCCTTCTGAAATACATGATAAAGACTCACCAAAGCCATAACCTCAAAAACACAACTGGACAAATCTACCGAATACTTCAAGAAAACAAAATTGAAGATTTAAGCTATATTAAAAATAAATGGGAGAAGGAACTGAAAACAAATATACCAGATAATGAGTGGAATCAAAGTTTTAAAGATATCTTCCTTTTCATAAAATCACCCTTTGGTAGGAGTATGCTTGGAAAATAAATATGAGGTACTTTAGAACACCATTGAATATATCCACACCAAATAATCCCAGTTGCTGGAGGGAATGTGGGGAGAATAATGCTAACACTTCACATGTTCGAGAAAGTGGGGTCTCTAGAAAAACAAGATATACTGTTAGGAACACGCCCCAAAAACCTACAAAAAGAAGAATTATACCTTTTTATTTTTATTTTGAGAGCTGCAGCACTTAAGCAAATAACAAGAGCTTGGAAAAAACTTGAATCTCCCAAAGTAAACAAGTGGTTAGAAACTGTAGAGGACATAATATAGTATGGAAAAGGTAACTTACAAAATCAATAAGAATGAATTATGCTGGAAAGAAGATGTGGTTTCTTTAAACTATGGAAAGGTATTAGATGACAGACAGATCAGGCTTTGAGATGAGGATTTAAGTAACATGAAACAGTAATAGAAAACTAGAGTAGTAGTAGTAGCAGTAGTAGTAGGAAGAGAGTTATCTTTGATCTACTACTCAATTGTTGGGGAACACCCCGTAGGCCTACACCTATAATGACAATTCAAGTCATTTTCCCCATTTTAAATTTATTTTGAATTTTTATTTGTATATGTATGTGGGGACGAGTAGGGATGGATATTGGATGTATACTATGGATGGATGGATAGGTTTACCAGTCCAGGATCAGTAGCATCTATACTGGTACTCACTCTTTTGTTTATGTGTTTTTGTTTTAGTTTTTGTAAGGGTGATGGGTGAAAAATAAAAAGTGTCAAGATTTTAAATATAGGCTATACGTATACATTTGTGTGTGTATGCACGTGTATGTATGTATGTATGTGTGACTATGTATATGTGTGTGTACTCTAAATGTAGAGTGACTTTATTGACACAATAAAGTATATAAAAAAAAAGAATGTCGCACCATGATTCCTCCCAAATAAGGGATACACCAGTAGCTAGTGTTTGATAAGCTGGTGTTCTACATCAGTATTTCGAGAGACACAGGTGAAAGATTACACTGAGAGAAAACTGCCCTCTGAAGAAGACTCTGGCTAGGGGCTAGCTCCTGGATATCCCTTCAGAAGCCCTGGGACTGGGACATCACGAGAGTTGTACAGGAATAGTTGTACAGTATGACCAGGGCAGGAATAGCAGTAGGCTACACTAGCCTGGGTGCTGGGGGGGGGATTACTGATAAAATCCCTTGGTGTCCTGGAAACTCTAACTAGCTTCCTAAACCTGTCGAAAGCCAACTCTGGGTGTCTATAATTGACATGTATATTGGTGCTCAGTCGTTTATGTGTTTGTCTGGAGACGTGTTTATTTTCAATTCCAGCGACGTGGGCTATAGCTGCTCCAGGTCCAAATCTGTCGGCTAATAAAGGCTTCAGCCGCCGCTCTCGTAAGCCACACTTGTGTCACCGAGTGGAGCGCTGGCTATTTTCCAGATGAAAAGCACAACAGGACCATGTGCCTTGTGTCAGTCCAGGGAAGAAATCGAGTTCCGTAGGCCAGTTGTGTTCTCACATCAAAATGTTATAATGGGTTATTAATAGGATATGCCGTTTGGGGAAAAAAAATTATTGTCCTTCTGAATTGAAGACAAACACCCACACAAAAAGGGTTTTGTGTGTGTCGTAATGGATGCCGCATGGCCTTCAGGGACCGAGGAATATAAGTGATTTGTCTGTCTCTAGGCAACATATACTCACAACCAATCATGGTGGGTTCAAAGCAGAGTTCACACTGTCACACTGTTATGTATCCCAGTTAATGCGACCTAGTTTCACATGCACTCTCACACACACACACACACACACACACACACACACACACACACACACACACACACACACACACACACACACACACACACACACACACACACACACACACACGCACACACATACTCACACACTCACACACATACTCACACACACACTCACACACACACACACACCTACTCACACACACACCACACACACACACACACACACACACACACACACACACACACACACACACACACACACACACACACACACACACACACACACACACACACACACACACACACACACACACACACACACACACACACACACACACACACACACACACACACACACACTGGCCGCTGCTGAGCCCAACGCCCCTTAATTAGTCAATGCTCTTCCTCTGGTTTCCAGATATGCGAGGCCGCCCTGACCTTGCAAGAAGAATTAACCATGGCAACAATCGCAGCCTATGTGCCACACCGGGGCTTACCGCTCAATCCATCCCACCGCTGCGCTGTCTCTCTCTACACGCTAATGGAGACTACCAAAAGACAGACCGGACCTTTTTGTCAAACTCATAATTGTAATAATCAAGTGTTTGTGTGGTAAATGATGATAATGATGATGATGATGATGATGATGATGATGATGATGATGATGATGATGATGATGATGATGATGATAGAATAGAAGAATAGAATACATATCAGAATCAGAATCAGAAAGGTCTTTATTGCCAAGTAGTTTGCACATAAAAGGAATTTGATTTTGGTCGTTTTTGGTGCGTCATTGACGGACAGACAATTATGGTCGAATAAAATAAAAAGGTAGAATAAAATTAAATGGAATATAACTAAATTAAAATAGAAGCACAAATATATATATATATATATATCTGAAATCCACACTCTGCATTTAACCCATCCATTCTGGTCCTTCTCGACCTATCGGCAGCCTTCGACACGGTGGATCATCCCATTCTACTGGACTGTCTCCACTCCAATGTCGGACTCCGCGACCTAGCCCATAGCTTATTCCAGTCCCTCTTGGCTGGTCGGACTGAGTGTGTCTCCCTCGGAGGCGCAACATCCTCCAACCACCCTGTCACCTGCGGTGTCCCCCAGGGATCCGTCCTCGGCCCCCTGCTGTTCACCCTGTACATGCTCCCCCTCGGCCGCATCATCGGCCGGCACGGTGTGTCGTTCCACTGCTACGCTGACACCCAGTTATATATCCGGATCACACCATCATCACCTTCATCACCCCCAGACCAGGCTGCAGAAACAAATTAGTGGGGGGGCATAAAATGTTCTCGGGGGGGCACAATGGTTTTTCAACACAGGTTCCCTTTTATACGTTTCAGCTGGGACAACGGTGCTGTGGCTTGCTTGGCGCTGCCCACGGTGCTGAACTAAACAGCAGAGAGGCAATTGAAAAATCTAATTTCTCTATCTTAAGAACATTCACTTATACAAAAACAGACTGAACGGATATATATAACAGACCTGCTGGGGCAGCGGACTGAGAGCGACCTGCTGGGGCAGCGGACTGAGAGCAGGGGACACAGACAGGCTGGATAAGATGGTCAGGAAGGCCAGTAGCGTGGTTAGGGTGTAGCTGGACGCCCTAGCGAGGGTCGCGGAGAGGAGGAGCCTTGCTAAGCTCCAGGCCATCAGGGAAAACCCCTCCCACCCACTATACACAGACTTGGCTGACAGGAGGAGCATGTATTGTTATAGGCTCACACTACCTAAATGCAGCACTGAACGGCACAGGAAGTCCTTCATTCCGACAGCCATCAGACTATACAATGCATCACTGTGCCTCACTGCATCACTGAGCACAGAGTGACAGTTGCCATCTTCCTGGACTCTTACTTTTTAAACAGCACTGTGCAATATTACACCTACTGTAGACTTCAGTATATTTTTACTGTATTTATTTACTGTATCTTTTATTCTATTTTTATTTTATTTCATTTTATTCTATTCTTAGGCCATTTGTTTTGTTATTCTTATTCGTGACTTGTTCTGTCTAAATGTTTAATGTTGAGTGATTTGGAGTGTCAAATTTCCCTCAGGATAATACATTTCTATTCTATTCTATATCTTTGAAAAGTCTCCATTTATTCAACACTTCTGAATTCACTGACAAACTGAACTGAACTAACAAAAATAAGGTGCATAAAAAAGCAAACAAAATTCCTCCACAGGCTACTCACCATCATTAGTAGAGCGGCAAGCGGCGTTTGGGGACAGAGTGAAATCTTCTTAAAACACTGCCCCTCCACTCATTCCTGAACTTTTTTGTTAAGTCCTTCTCAAATGCCAACTGAATTAAATTGGCCTTGCGTCGATGAAGCATACTAAGGCGATGTTCTGTAAAGATGTTCCTGAGGGTAGAAAACAAATTCTCTCTCGGGGAGCTCCAGTAGCTCACCGCATATCTCTGCGCTATTTCTGCGTCGGGGAAAACCGTGCTGCGTCACGGATCTGGTGGACTCCGAGTTCGATTCCCGGACCCGCCGTCATTTGCCAGAATGTCTTCCCCTGATCTATATCCCGTTTCACCCTGTATCTGTCGGTCATGCTTGACCAGAAAAGCGATAAACGCTAAAAAAGAAAGTTTAAAAAAAAAGAAAACAAATTCTCACAGAGTGCCGTGCTAGCTTCAGTAGTGTTGTTGTTGACATCAGTGCCCACTAGGGCTGTCCCCGACTAAGCATTTGGATAGTCGACTTTGATTGACCAAATAATAATAAAAAAAAAAAGAAAATCCAGGGTGGGCACAGCTGACTCAGTGGGCGGGCCAGGCCCCCCAATGCCCGCCCATGGCGCCGGGTCTGATCACCCCCCACACTGACCGCTTGCCTGGAGGAGACTAAGGCGTGGATGAACCACAGGTTTCTCCAGGTCAACAGTTCCAAAACACAAGCCATGCTGATCGGTACCCCACACCAGGTCCGGTCAACCACCATCACCACCATCTCCTTCTCCGGTCAGGACATTCCCCTCTCCACCCTTGTCACCAACTTGGGCGTGAAAATGGACCCCCACCTCACATATGAAACACAC
Source organism: Notolepis coatsorum (assembly GCF_963971535.1). NCBI lineage: Eukaryota > Metazoa > Chordata > Actinopteri > Aulopiformes > Paralepididae > Notolepis > Notolepis coatsorum. The sequence continues at coordinate 17,062 of NW_028170702.1, read as the reverse complement.
ATCAAACACCTCTGCAAGACCTCTTTCTTTCACCTCCGAAACATCACTAAACTCCGCCCCTCACTCACCCTGGCAGATTCAGAGAAACTCGTCCACGCTTTTGTTTCCTCCAGGCTGGACTATTGCAATGCACTCCTCATCGGGATCCCTAGTAAAAGCATTAAAAAACTGCAAACCATCCAGAATGTCGCTGCTAGGATCCTGATGAGGGTGCGGAAATATGATCACATCACCCCCACCCTCAGATCCCTTCACTGGCTCCCCGTGGAACACAGAATTGAGTACAAGGTGTCCCTCCTCACTCACCAGTGCGTACACGGTGGTGCCCCTGCCTATCTCAAGGAACTCCTCACCCCCCAGTCCTCCTCACGTTCCCTCCGCTCCGGCACAGCCTACCTCCTCAAAGCCCCCAGGACTAAGCTGCACACCATGGGCGATCGCGCCTTCTGCTCTGCCGCACCCAGACTTTGGAATGCTCTCCCCATCCACCTGAGAGCACCACAATCCGTCGAGGTTTTTAAAAGGGGCCTAAAAACATTTCTTTTTAACAAGGCTTTTGCCTGAATTTTCTTTTACTTTTATTTTTACTTCTATTCATTTGACTATTATTTTTATTTTATTTTACTCTTAGGTTCTTCCATTTCACTGGTTGTTAGTCTTTTTAATTGTTTTTATTCATTTTAAATTGTTTTATTCATTTAACTTTTGTCTATATCTCCTGTAGCACTCTGAGATTCTCACGAATGTAGAGTGCGGTACAAATTGAAACCATTATTATTATTATTATTTTTTTTTTATTGATCTTTTTCCCCCTCCATTTTTCCTCCGATTTTTCTCCCATCCCAATGTTAGTCGTTATGCCAATTCCCAATCCCTTCCTGGTCGCTGCGCACTTACCCCCCACAGTCAGATCATCTGGGAGAGTGGAGGCTACCACGTGCTTCCTCCGACACACGTCCAGCCAATCACCGCTTCTTTTCACCTGGCAGCGCGGATTCTCACCGAGAGGGCGTAGCGTGTTGGAGGATCACACTATCCCTCTCAGGTCCTATCCGCGCTTAGCAGGCGCCCCGACCGAACTGTAGGAGTCGCTGTTTACAACGACCCGGACCCACCCCGCCAGCTTCTTCCACCCTCTAATACTGCCAATTGTATTAGTGTGAACGGCCAGCCAAGCTGGTGACAACGCCGGAGCTGTCGAACAGGCGAATCCAGCTCACAGCTCCGGGGTTGGTGACGAACGCAATCTCCGCTCGGCCACCTAACCGCCCGATCCATTATTATTATTATTATTATTATAGTGAGGAGCAGTGGGCAGCCGTAGTCTGGCCGGCCGCCCGGGGGTTGATGACACATAAATAAATAGATAGATAAATAAATAAATAAATATAGAGAGCGCTCCAAAAGATTTAAGTGGCCTAAGTGCTGTGAGTCATACAGATTTAACACAATGAATTTGTGACGTCACACGCAGCCAAGCGGACGGGATGCACGTGTCACTCTGTGTCGTTTAATGATTTGGTTTACAGCAGGAGAAGGAGGTATGCAGGCAGACAGGCAGGGACAAAAAGCACCTGGGGACATATTAGACGAGACATAGATGGATAGATATTCCTTTATTGATCCCCTCCGGGATATTCAGGCATCAAAGCAGGAGGGGGGGGGGGGTACAGGTACATGGTAATAGTAGAAGACCTAATACAGGTAATACAATTATAGTACAGTAGAAGATTAAAAACAGGCATTAATATAATTGACTGTGAGTATACGCATATGAGCAGGGACACCAGTCAGAGATACCAGTCAGAGACACCAGTCAGAGACACACCAGTCAGGGACACACCAGTCAGACACACCAGTCAGGGACACACCAGTCAGGGACACCAGTCAGAGACACCAGTCAGGGACACACCAGTCAGACACACCAGTCAGAGACACCAGTCAGGGACACACCAGTCAGAGACACCAGTCAGGGACACACCAGTCAGACACACCAGTCAGAGACACCAGTCAGAGACACCAGTCAGAGACACCAGTCAGGGACACACCAGTCAGACACACCAGTCAGAGACACCAGTCAGAGACACACCAGTCAGAGACACCAGTCAGAGACACCAGTCAGGGACACACCAGTCAGAGACACACCAGTCAGAGACACCAGTCAGAGACACACCAGTCAGAGACACCAGTCAGGGACACACCAGTCAGAGACACCAGTCAGGGACACACCAGTCAGAGACACACCAGTCAGAGACACACCAGTCAGAGACACACCAGTCAGGGACACACCAGTCAGGGACACCAGTCAGAGACACCAGTCAGAGACACCAGTCAGGGACACCAGTCAGAGACACCAGTCAGGGACACACCAGTCAGAGACACCAGTCAGAGACACCAGTCAGGGACACACCAGTCAGAGACACACCAGTCAGAGACACACCAGTCAGAGACACACCAGTCAGAGACACACCAGTCAGGGACACCAGTCAGGGACACCAGTCAGAGACACCAGTCAGAGACACACCAGTCAGAGACACACCAGTCAGAGACACACCAGTCAGAGACACCAGTCAGAGACACCAGTCAGAGACACCAGTCAGAGACACACCAGTCAGAGACACACCAGTCAGAGACACACCAGTCAGGGACACACCAGTCAGGACACACCAGTCAGAGACACCAGTCAGAGACACCAGTCAGAGACACACCAGTCAAGGACACACCAGTCAGGGACACCAGTCAGAGACACACCAGTCAGGGACACACCAGTCAAGGACACACCAGTCAGGGACACCAGTCAGAGACACCAGTCAGAGACACCAGTCAGGGACACACCAGTCAGGGACGCGTGAATATTAAAGGCAACCAACTTGTGTTCAGCTTTTCGTTCAGCGTTTCTCTGATTGGCCACACGGCCAATCAATCAATCCACTAGCACACGCCCTCGCGCAAAGAGAGACGCGGCAAAAGCGCTGGTCGAACCAGCGGTGTTCTGTTGTGTGACTGTACTCTACAGCGGTGTTCTGTTGTGTGACTGTACTAAACACTTCCACCACATGACCGACATTTGACATACAGTACACCTCCTATCTATGTTGGGATTATGTTTGGTCATGACAAAACAATAAAAATCGCTTCGCAAAATATGAGAGCGCGCCGCTGTCATTGAAGGGCTTCCTACAACAGAGCACCGCCGCTGCTGCTGCTGAAGCTGTATCAAGCCGGCGGCGGTGCACGGACGCCGGGGAAAAACCACCGCGTCGCCCCGCTGGCGCTTCAGGCTCAGCAGCCTCCACGGGCGAAATAACATATAACGTTACAGTTCCACACTGATGTACAGTGAGTGTCTAATATGGCTGTCGCGAAGTCATGCCTCTCCCTCTGAAAGCCCATCCACGCTGTGTATCATAGACTACGTTTCGCGTTCCATTGATTAACGCCATTACCTGCTGTGCTGTAGGAAGCAGAGGTACAGTAAGTTACAGTAGGTGTAGGTTACATGTTTAATCAAAGCCCATACAATTTTTTAGATGAATGATTGTGGATATAATATAGAAAACACATCATTATGATATTTGAAATATTATGAAAAATTGTATGGGCTTTGATTAAACATGTAATCTACACCTACTGTAACTTACTGTACCTCTGCTTCCTACAGCACAGCAGGTAATGGCGTTAATCAATGGAACGCGAAACATAATAACTTTACGCTTTCTAGTTCAGCGCATTTCATAACTGTATGGGCTTTGTTTATACACGAGTGTGAATCTGGTAGTCTATGATACACAGCGTGGATGGGCTTTCAGAGGGAGAGGCATGACTTCGCGACAGCCATATTAGACACTCACTGTACATCAGTGTGGAACTGTAACGTTATATGTTATTTCGCCCGTGGAGGCTGCTGAGCCTGAAGCGCCAGCGGGGCGACGCGGTGGTTTTTCCCCGGCGTCCGTGCACCGCCGCCGGCTTGATACAGCTTCAGCAGCAGCAGCGGCGGTGCTCTGTTGTAGGAAGCCCTTCAATGACAGCGGCGCGCTCTCATATTTTGCGAATGCATAAACTATATCCGCCATAATTTAAGATATAGTTTATGCATTCGCAAATATGAGAGCTCTGTCAGCGATTTTTATTGTTTTGTCATGACCAAACATAATCCCAACATAGATAGGAGGTGTACTGTATGTCCACTGCTACCGCAGCTGAACACAAGTTGGTTGGAACAGCAGCCTGCCGCTCGCTTGCCGCTCGCTTGCTCCTTGGATTTCATTTGGGACGTGCGCTTGCCTGCGCGTGGGGGCGCGGCCAATCAGAGAAAAGCCGAACACAAGTTGGTTGCCTTTAATATTCACGCGTCAGGGACACACCAGTCAGGGACACCAGTCTTTTGAAAACCACAACACATTTATTTGATCTAGAATTACTGTATTACTCTAATACAGTACATCAAATCACTTCTACTTACAGAGTCCCGTGGTCAGAGTTCTGGACGGGGTCCGAGTGAACTGGGAAGGTGGGAAGTCTTTTTCGTATTTGTGTATAACTACCACAACCCACGCAACACATGATTCTTATTTTAATAATAATAATAATAATAATAATAATAATAATAATAATAATAATAATAATAATAATAATAATAATAATAATAATAATAATAATAAAATAATAAAATATTATTATAAAATATATTATAATACAATTATAATATTTTGTTTCTTTAGTTTCTTTCCAGTACTGCAGCAGAGTCCAACTTCCTCTTCCTGTTTACAAATTGACACACGTCTGAGGTGTAACCTTCAGCCAATCATTGACCTCCATTATACTCTGGTTCTGCCCTCCGAGCTGTCAATCACAATAGAGCCAAGGGAGCCGTTGAGCCGAATTTTACACTTGGAGAAATAGTTCTTTACAAGTGGATTTCAAACTTGAATTGTAGCTTGAAGAGGGCTTTAGCTAAAGCCATTTTCTGGTACATTCTGTAACGTTTATTGAATATGGACAAAACATAAACAAAGACGATATCTAAAAAATAAAGCAACTTTGGGAGAATTCGTGGAGGTCTATGTAAACTATGTGTCCAATGTTGACAGTGACATAGCACTGGTATGGTTTTAACTGTTATTATTTCCTCCATATGTACAGTATTGACCTATCTCAAACCCTGCCCTCTTTTCTTGATCCGCCAATCACAATTGTTGGGAGTAGGGCTTGAGATAGGTGTGGTGGATCGGGACTCATCAATTATCTCCTGGACGGATCTTTTTAAATAGTAAAGAAATAAATAGTACAAGGTATATGTAGGTAAAATGAGCTTGGCTGAGAGGAGTACTCTCATCATGGCTGAGGAAGAGAAGGAGACAATGGTCCTCATTCTCAAACATGTTCGTAAGTACCTACGTAAATATCTTGGTAAAAATGTCGTACTAGCACATTTACAAAAATTCTCCTCCGGATTCCTGAACGCGTGAAACGGTCTCCGTAAGTGGCCAAAATCATCGCAGCTGGGTTCTTATGAATGAAAAACATCACTCATTCTTAAACTGGTAAAAAAGTAGGAAAGATTTTTTTTTTATCTCTGTCTCCCTTTTCTCCCCTTTTTATGATGTAAATGATAGTAAATACAATCGTAAAAAATATAAACAAAATAACTTGCAACACGCATACTTCGATCTACCTAACTCTGATACACCTTGTAACCTTATAATTATTATGTAAATATGTTACCCCAACTTCAATTGGGTCAATTAGGACAGTGATGATCAAATGTGCATTCCAAATCGGACGATAACGTTGAGGCAAATGTACTACAAATAATTTAATTTCGTCTGCCTTTTTTCAAACACATGTTGAACTACAGTAGAACAGTGCTCTTCAATAGCCCTGTTCGCTGTTTACAAACATACTGTGTTCGAGCCAATCAGCAATACCAACTGAGTCACGTGACTAAGTTGCCCCCTTACCTGCGCGAGCTGCTGTGCTAAAAAACTATGACGGGGCAAAACTATGACTATGGAGAAACCATGACACTCCCCTGACTAAAAGTTGTTTCAAACGAAAACGGCTGGATGTCATTTAGCCAAATCAGCATGGCTGTGAGTGTGAGTCTTCCACCTTTAAATATCTACAGTAGCTTAGGGTCTGAGGCTCCGCCACCAGAATATTGGTTGTTACAAAGACTTAATTTCCTGCATTCTGGTGCAGGAATTTTTTTAATGTTACCCTTTAAATGCCAGTGTGTGTGATGGCATCACAAATTATTGTTAAAAAAACACACAAAAAATGAAATATCTTCAATATATCAAATGCAAAGGGGATTTTTCTGGGGGGATTATTACAGGCTAGCATGTGTCAACGATTAGCAACAACACTGATTTTGATGGATTTTTTGTTTTTTGTAATGTCAGATTAACTCTTTTCAGAAAAGTGGGAGTATTTCATTTTTATTAACCTCTTAAGCCCGATGGGACCGGTACATCATGTCATAAATCAATATCTCCAGACTGTTCTACAAAAGTATCGTTTTTTTCTTTTTTAAACAAATTCAAGTATAAACATCATAACCATGTCACAACAGCATTTATAATGTATATTATCATCAATACGTTAGTTTAGGAATAGGTTAAAGTGTTATTAGATAGATTTTACTTTTCGAAATGGTCTGTTTATTTCGCGAGAGGCGACCATTTTGGAAAACCTTGAACCATGGAAATTGTAGTTTTTTTGCTGCCATTTTGTAGAGGACATCCATAGACCACCGCAACACTTCCGGGATTCTGAAATCGGGGAGGAGATTGCGGGGGGGGGGGGGCAAATGAATGAATGTGGACGAGAGCCTTGACATTAAGTGATTGCAGATACGGCTGTGGGGGTGCTAGAGACGTGATCGAATAGACTTGTATGCGCCTGACTCTCCTGACATGGCGCGAGACATTCCTAATCGATCAGAACTCAATTGGCAGCGAAAAAGACCGTTTTTAAGCATCGATTCCCCATGCACATGCGCAGATTGGCCACGGAGTGTGATGCAACGCACATCCACCCTGGAATGTTCCATTAGAGGGGGTGTTGTGTTGTGAGAATGTGAGCGGCAATCGGAGCATCAACTACTAACAACAGAACAACAATGAATGAATGTTGGCCGAACAATTAACAACACAGCAACTTTTAGGCATGGCTGCTTGTTGTTCTGTTGTTAGTAGTTGATGCTCTGATTGCCGCTCACATTCTCACAACACAACACCCCCTCTAATGGAACATTCCAGGGTGGATGTGCGTTGCGTCACACTCCGTGGCCAATCTGCACATTATAGTACAATAGAAAAGTAAAAATAGGCAGTGTAAACAATATAATTAACTCCGAATATACGCATATTGATTGATTGATTGATTGATTGATTGAAAACTTTATTAACATATTGCAGAATGGGTACAATACAGTACAGCTCAATACACACAATTGTTAAGGGAATGCAGACCAGAGAAAGACTTTCGTCTTGTTTACATCAGGGTCCCCCATTTTCAATTCATCAGTACATATATGACATACATTTGATTTGATTTGATTTGATTTTTATTTGTCTCGAACATAGAAACATAAAACAAGTTTAAAAAACAAAAAGGTAAATAGTCAAAGACTATTTCCATACAATAAGTGTTCGAGAAGGAACAGGGGGAAGTAAAACAACTTATCAAGCCCTGCCCCTTCCTTACAATATTTGACATTATAATTTAATAAAAATAAAAATAATATAACAAATAAAAAATAAAATAAAAGTACAAGTGGAGGGGTGGGGGGGGGGGTAGGAGGGGTGGGTGGGGAACACTGTACAACTGTACAAGCAAAACTGTACATTGGAATATTGACAAAACCATACTAGGTCATTTACTGTACATTGGAGGGGGTTGGGTTAGGACATTTACATGGGCCATTTTCTAATTGCAGTCCCCCGTAGGTGTTCTCTGAGAGTGGTTTTGAAAGTGGGTAGTGATTCACATTTCTTTACAGCTTTGGGTAGGGCGTTCCACATTGACGTGGCATAATTGCGAAGCGTGTTTAGTCCCTTGTTTGAGCCGAATCTGGGTTGAGCAAGTAGGCAGTGTAATATAATAATAATATAATCAACTTTATTTGTATAGCACTTTTCATACAGAATTGCAGTTCAAAGGGCTTCACAGCAGTAAAAAATGCAGGCATAAAATGAGCATAAAGTGCAGACATATAAAACATCATTGGGTACAGACGTATAAAGCGGGCATAAAAAATATAAAAAAGGTAGCAGCAAGGTAAGGCAAATCACAGTTTTTCACATTAGGATTGAACATCCCAATAGGCCTCTCTGTGTAATCAAGGTGTAGATCAGGGTCTGTATGCCCTCGTTATATTATTACAATAAATATGGTCAATAACACTTAGAATCTGAATATATACTATGAGTAAGTAAAGTATACAGTATACACAGGTGCAGTATACATGAGGTACAACTGCTGCTACTATTATCATCTCATATCATGTAGTTCTTCTTACCGAGACCAAGTGTCAGGGCCGGTTCTAGGCATAGGCAGTATAGGCAAATGTTAAGGGCGCCACCACCCAGAAGGGGCAACATAAATAAAATCTTAATCATTTTAATAATTTTTTACTAATACTACTAGTTATTTCTAAATACTGAAGTCTTATCTACAGTACAGGTCCAACGTTTATAACAATCCCATGGAAAATGAGTGTTTTAAAATGGCTCATTCATTTGGACGGCGAGTGAGAAATTATCCAAACAAACGACTTCTTCGTCTTCTTCTCTCCCTTTACCGTATGGAACAGAACAGCCCTCGCGTAATATACCATTAGCTCCAGAATTTCATTGGCTACAAAAACGGTCAATCCTACCGGAAGTGGTCACTTGTCCGAAACCGACGCTCATTGGTTGTTTGCTGTTCGGCCTTGTAACCCGAGACTGGAAGCACGTAATAGGTTGAGTAGGGTGTCAATCGAACTGCGGGAATTTTAGCTTCCCAACAATGTGTCAAAAATACAGCGCTAGGCCGACAGACGAGGGCGAAGTGATGGACGGACCATATAAGGGCTTTCGAACGTTAACAGGATATTCTACAGTAATATCAACATTTCGACTAAAACAGTCCGGTGCTCAGGGAAGAAAAAGAAGCGGAGGAACAACGCAAAAAGGGCAGAGGTACAGTAACGTTAATGTGATGAAATTAATTGTTGACTAGTGGAACAGTGGAACAGAGTGTAATGTTCACTTTCTAGCTTACTTTTGGACGACAGTAACGTTAGCTAAAAATGGCTACAGACTAGTGGCTACTGTGCATAACAGTAGCCTACATAAAATAAAAGTAGGCTACATAACAACTAATAAAAATAAGAAAACTAGTACCAGTACCAGTAATCATCAGGGAAATTAGTTATATTCAGCAGGTGTTACAGTCCTGTGTCATACCGTATAGGCTACATTTGTATTGACATCTGTTTACCCTGTGATAAAACAAATGCTATTCCTTTTCATCTCCTTTATAATTAATTGTTGTAGTAAGCCTTTGGTTTGTTACTGTTCATAGTCTCTAAAGTGAGTTTATATAGTTAGTTACATGACATCAGTGTTTTAAAGTGCATATCATGAATAAATGTCCCATTATGCTATATTAGTATTGCACTGCAGTTACTGCTTTATTGGACTCTGTAAATGTACATCTACATTTCATTGTAATGCCAATGTTTAATTAAATCTCCATTAATGGAACTCTTGACCATTCTGCATGAGAAGAAGCTGACAGAAATGTACCCCAACATGTGGGTTGCTCTGATAATCTCTGTGGCTCTTCCTGTTGCAGTGGCTGCTACTGAAAGAAGCTTCTCTAAGCTCAAGCTCACCAAAACGTACCTGAGATCTACTATGGTGCAAGAATGTCTCCGTGGACTTTCCATCATAAGCATCATGTGGTCTCAAAACAGTTGTCTTAAGATGACTTTGCTGCAAGAAATATTAGGAAGGTAAGACTGTAAAGTGAGCTTGATGAGGGGGCTTCTAAGTATGTTACAAGTCGAAGCCTTGTGCTTGTGTGCCTTTTGTGTTTGTGTGCAATTATTTATTTCTTTATTTTACTTTATTTAAGTTCATTGTAATTATATTTGACCTTACTTTATTTATGGCAGTAGGCTACTGGTTAATATTAAGATAATATATTGTAAATATTTATTATAATAATGTCACTTGTTCACTGTTTTGATGTTAACTGTTCGATTTTGTGGGTTATTTTCAATCAAAGAAAAATGTGAAAACAAAAGTGTGAGTGCATATTATTGGTAGTGAATAAACTGTGATGCAAGGGGGCGCCAGATAAAATCCTGCCTAGGGGCAGCCAATTGGTCAGAGCCGGTCCTGCCAAGTGTCCTCAGTGTATCTTACCGGGACTTGATGGGATTTTTCGGGTGTGTACAGTGGGCTCCTCTGGAGCACTCAAACACAGTGTGGGACGTGTGCAGGATGTGTGGATGGATGGATTCTAGTCCAGTCCTCCCCCCTACGGTGTAGAAATAATACACAGAGGTGACATTTCAGTGACCTTTTTCGTTGTGTTCAAAAGGAGGGATTTATTTTCTCCTGACTGATCTCGCTGTTGACTCACAAAGTGGACAGAAAATCATAGACGGGCATTAAATGAGCAGAGGGTAGACATTAAAACCTCACAGAATTTTCTTTATACATTTCTGTCATTAAAATATGTTTTAAAAAAAACATTGTAAAAGATTTCTGTCATTACAATCTATAAAAAGAAAAAAAGATTATAACCGATTTCTTATTGATTATGATTCTGACATTAAAATCTATAAAAGATCATACTTTCTTTGAAACCCCAAGGATTTGAACTTGAATGCCGTCCGTGACCCAACCACATATCCAACACAGTGCTTGAGTGTTTTGAGTCTACCGTACATTCTAAAGTCCCATTATGTGATGTGCTGAGGGGCTTCTGGGCTTTGGTTCAGCAAGAGAGCCGGAAATTTTAACGATTTTGAAAAGAAAATCTTGTTCAAAACCCCTGAATACAATAACAGATGACATCTGAGTGACACATGTAAATAACGATAGCATACTGCCATTTGAAAGACTTGACATGTCATTTGTCCTGATACCGAGAAATGGGGAGACTTGACACATAGACCTGTTCGCTGTACACATCAGACTCAGTGTGCATGCGCATCAAGGAGGCAAAAGGAATGTAAATTTCTTTTTTTTTGCAGTCAGGCCACATAACTTAGAAGCAGGCCGGGCTACTGTTTCTAGTTCCGGCGACGCGATATATAACAACAAAGTGGGGAACAACCAGGAGATCACTTTGACAATCAATCAATCAAATGTATTTGTATAGCACATTTAGACATGACACTTGTCAACCAAAGTGCTTCACAGTCGCATAGCAAAAAAAAAAAAAGTAAAAAAAAAAGTGCTCCTAAAGTATAAGAAACAGACAGAGAGTACAGAGAGCAAACAGGCAGAGAGTAACACAGTCATAACTCTTTTATTCAACTTCAGCCCTGATCATAACCATTTTTATTTTTAGATGTTTTGTTTTGTAATGTAAGATTAACCTCTTAAAAAAAGAAGAAGAGAGAAATGCATGCCATTGTGTGAACAATATTTTTTGTTCAAAGAGAGGGATTTATTTCATGGAGAGGTATGAGCCAACACATTTGTCAGAACTCGAGAACTACTAGGAATGTCTGACCACTAAGTGTGTCTGACTCCAAAACCTGCACAACAACGTATGGTGTATACCATACCAGTTAGGGTACCTTGTGTATACTGTTTACTTTTACTCTTACTCATAGTATATATTCAGATTAAATTCTTTATTGCCTATATTTATTGTAACGTATGATATTATAACCGATAGGGCAGGGGTGGCCAACCAGTCAGAGACTAAGAGCCACAAAAAAATGACTGTGGTACCACAAAGAGCCACACCATATACCAGCGTTTCTCAACCTTTTTTTTCAGTCACGGCACCCTTCATGTGTTTATAGGTCTCACCCTCTGGCCTCTGAAGTTGCTAATGTCTTTTTTATTTGGGCCTCACAGGGTTAAAAGTACCCTGTGAGACCCACGGTTTCAAAATTACAAAATCACTTTTAGCCATTTAAAAAAATAATGTTTATTTAAAAAATGTTAAAGGGGAACTATTTTACTATTTCTTTCACTATTTGGGCACTTTTACACAATTCCTGTGAGTCTATGGAACACCTAGGTTTTTTTCAAAAAAAATGCATTGTTTTGTATTTCTAATCAAGTACTAAAAACCGCATTTTTCTACCTTAAGATCTTAAGCCGTTTTGAGGCTGGGCTCCAACCACTGTGTGGCCTGGTGCCAACTGCCACATCAACTGCCACATTATTATGCAGCTGAGAAATCTCTGACATCACAGATATGCAAATTTTCAGATGACTCAGTTCAGTGAGGGTGAATATTGTGAGAGGAGAATTGGAAGAATTCGCCAATATGAGAATTAGAGACATATATCCTATTAATATAAGTCCACATAGCTAAGAAACAATGGTAAACACTGAAAAATGCCATTTATAAGATAGTTCCCCTTTAAGCACATGTATAGTCAATTGGTCCTGTTGTTCAGCCTCACAATGCTATTTGATAGTAAATGTGTTTATATGTCCCACCCTCTGGCCTCTGAAGTTGCTAATTTCTTTTTAATTTGGGCCTCACAGGGTTAACCTCTTAAGCCCGAGATATACAGTAAAAGTGTATATTTTCAGCATTATGTTTGTTTACCAATTATTTGAACTGTTATTAGTGAAATATAAGATTATAGAAATCTCAGGGCATTGAGTCTGAAACCGGCGCATATTGACAGGAGGAAGTGGCACAGCCAAAAGTGAGTGTAGTCTTTTGAAGGAAGAGACTCAGGGCTTTCAAATTTCGAAAAACTACCCTACCCAGCTCACACCAGCCCCTGTCAATCATCTGACTTCTGGATTTACTTTTTAATTTCTCTTATTTTTTGGGATTATCTCCCACAAACCTGAACGTTATTGCCATAAAACAGAACGCAGTTAGTTTCTCTACCTTTCTGTGAACGTCTTGCAAAAAACGGTGTTGCAATATGATGAAAAATGGTGGAGAAATTTACATTATAAAAAAGATGGCAGAATTCAGTACTGTATCTACAAAACCTTCTGTTTAATCATCTTCCCTTTATTCATTTGCTTAGATTTTTCAGGTCTGGTCAATTTTAGCATGGTGTTATTTACAGTCAAAGATAATTTTTTTTTTAAATAGAATTGATATTCTCCTTTGGTTCATTACAATTTACTCAAGCCTAGTAACAGACACACTATTTCTGACACTGATCCATATATGTCCCTAGATTCAGATACCAAGAACATGCAAATGGACCATTTAAAAAAAAATTGTAAATGTTTATTCTACGTCCTTATGGAATGAGTGACATAAAAAAAAAAAAGTAAAAAAAAAAAAAAAAAAAAAAAAAAAAAAAAATTTAATTTTTTTTAAATTTTTTTTTATGGATGGAAGAGCCGCACATTGACGGGCAAAGAGCCGCATGCGGCTCGCGAGCCGCGGGTTGGCCACCCCTGCGATAGGGCATACAGACCCCCATGTACATGTCAAAATACTTCCCAAAGGTCAGTGAATACCACGATCACAACACCAGAGGGAGCTCCACAAATCATGTCAAACCCAGATTCGGCTCAAATAAGGGACTAAACACGTTTCGCAATTATGCCACATCAATGTGGAACGCCCTACCCAAAGCTGTAAAGGAATGTGGATCACTACCCACTTTCAAAACCTCTCTCAAGGGACACCTACGGGAGACTGCAATTCAACACTGGCCCCTGTAAATATCCTAACCCAATCATTCCAACCCCCTCCAATGTACAGTCATTTACCTAGTATGGTTTTGTCAATAGTTCAATGTACAATTGTGTTTGTTTGTACAGTGTCTCCTCCCCCCCCCCCTCAATGTACAGTGTTACTTGTTTATACAGTATGCCCCCCGCCCCCCCCCCCCCCCCCCCCCCAACCACCTCCAATGTAAATTACCCAGTATGGTTGTCAATATCCCAATGTACCCAACCCCCCCCACCCAACCTCCAATGTACAGTTTCTACGTCAAATGTATATACTCCCTTTTCTTGACTCCTTCTGTATCACAAACAGTACTGTATTTGCAAATCTGGTATGTCATAAATGTATAGATGTAGCAGTACTGACTATCTGTATGTCATGTATGTCATATATGTCTATATGAATTGAAAATGGGGGACCCTGATGGAAACAAGACAAACGTCTTTCTCAGGTCTGCATCCCCTTAACAATTGTATGTATTGAGCCGTACTGTATTGTACCCATTCTGCAATCTGTTAAATAAATAAAGTTTTCATTCATTCATTCATTCATTCATTCATTCATTCATCTGCACCTTTGTTTACACTGTTTATATTCTATTTACAGTTAATTATATTGTTTACACTGTATTCTTATTCCTCATATTTTTATATTAAAATCATTACCTGTACCTGTACCTCCTCTGCCCCCTCCCCCATACTGCCATGACGCCTGAATTTCCCCCAAGGGGATCAATAAAGGAATAACATATCTTATCTTATCTTATCCTTGAATGTAAACAGGTGCTCATCTGCAGCCAACAATGTCCCTATTGCCAGCGAATCTCCCTCCAGGATGCGTTGGTGGATTGTAGGACCAGCGAGCCACACAGAGACAAAGCCCCCAGTCAGGCCGTGCATCAAGGCGGAGGACGAGGGGGAAGAACATCAAAAGGTAGGAGGATATGTGGGCTGAAGTCGGGTGGGCTGAGGTTATGTGGGCTGAGGTTATGTGGGCTGTGGTTATGTGGGCTGAAGTCATGTGGGCTGAGGTTCTGTGGGCTGAGGTTATGTGGGCTGTGGTTATGTGGGCTGAAGTCATGTGGGCTGAAGTCATGTGGGCTGAGGTTCTGTGGGCTGAGGTTCTGTGGGCTGAGGTTATGTGGGCTGAGGTTATGTGGGCTGAGGTTATGTGGGCTGAGGTTATGTGGGCTGAGGTTATGTGGGCTGAGGTTATGTGGGCTGAGGTTATGTGGGCTGAAGTTATGTGGGCTGAGGTTATGTGGGCTGTGGTTCTGTGGGCTGAGGTTATGTGGGCTGAAGTTATGTGGGCTGAAGTTATGTGGGCTGAAGTTATGTGGGCTCAGGTTATGTGGGCTGAGGTTATGTGGGCTGAGGTCGTGTGGGCTGAATATTCTATATCTTCTGGCCGCCTCAGACCCACTCCTATCTGAGCTCCGGGCGGGGTCATCAAAGAGAAGCCGGCTATTCTCGGTCCTTGCTCCACAATGGTGGAATGAACTTCCCTCCAGTCAGGACAGCTGAAACCCAACCAATTTTCTGCTGTCGACTAAAAACACACTCAATCAATATCTGAAATGAAAAGAAATAATAATCTTCCTTGCCTATATTACTACCTATGCTAATATGTCTATACTACTATACACTCAAGACTGTAGCACCCAAGTTCAACACATTGTTACTTAGCTGCCAGAGTTCTACCCTTCCTGCTGACTTGTTGTACAGAACTTGTAAGTTGATGTTGTTGTTGTTGTTGTTGTTGTTGTTGTTGTTGTTGTTGTTGTTGTTGTTGTTGTTGTTGTTGTCGATGATGTTGTTGAAGAAGTTTAACTGAAACAATACCGCTGGTATCCTTTGGATCACACTTTGGATTTTTGTGTAAAAGCTGCACTTGTTTCTGCTGACGTGAAGACAAAGTGGACCAATCCAAGTGCTCCTGTCCATCTTCACCAGGGACAGTGTTAGCGATCTGTTCTGCATGTTTTCCCATTGGGTTTATCTTTTTTGGGGGAGAAACGATTGCGAGCACAGGGAGAACATGCAAACTCCACACAGAAAGGCCTGCGAGATACCTCGGAACCCGACAACCTGGTCCCCAAGCGGGAATCGAACCCAGGACCTTCTTGCTGTGAGGTGACAGTATTAACCACTACCACCATGCAGTGTTTATTTATCAGAAAGATAAACAGATGATCTTTTCTGTGGAAGGAACCCGTATTTGGACACATCTGTTTTACTATAACCAGAATCAATGTCCGTAGAGAAAAATGTCTCGACGTCGGCGCTTCTTTGACAGCAAATGTGGAAATTCAGTGCCCAAAAGGACAAAGCGTGGACCAGTGGATTCTACTTAACGCTGGTGTCAAGTCAGTGCTCCCGTAACTTTGTTTACTTTGGTGACCAAACCTTGGTAATGTAAGAACCTTCATCAGAATCAGGAAGTTGACCCAGAAGCAGAAGAGAGTTGTATTTTGCGTCACTATTCTGAATGTTCATTCCTGACGCCCCAGGACAATCAGTGTTGGTGAACATGCACCAGTGCACCACTCTCTCCTGAAGCTTGGAAGCTAGGATGAAGAATCTGGGGCTGCCACTCCATAGACAATGAATTGGGGCTCTGGCTTGATGAGGCCATGACATGTTCGTGTGAGCTCCAAAATGTGTCTTATATTCTAGCTAGAAGGTCTACACTTAAAACCTAATTTGGGTGTAAGAGCTCACACACTCAACAAGTCACAGCCCCATTCATTGTCTATGGAGCACTGCAGCCCTAGGTTTTTTCATTTTAGTTACATCACCGATTGGGTGGTTTCTAGATTTCTAGCTTCAGGAGAGAATGGCACATGTTCAGAAATACTCACTGAACAGTCCTGGTGCACAGGAAGTACATTATGTAAACGGGTGGCATTCCCTTTTAAGATATAGTTCATTTGAATAATGTTTATCGCTCATAATCACGGCGCAAAATAGAACCATTGTAATCTAAAATGGCTAGGCGAGGACAAATCACCTTGGGATTCAAACGCTCAGGGCTCATGTCATTCTGTTTATTTGATGGGCGAGATTAGAAGATGCCTGGCAGGTTTCAGAATGGGAGAACATCTCTAATCTCTCTGTTAACGAGGAAAGGAAAAGGTTATCATAAAACCAGGCAGGAACAG
>NW_028170703.1:0-12455 GCF_963971535.1 Notolepis coatsorum | reverse complement strand
GACTTGCTCTGTTTTCAGACGTGCCTATTTCTCCACTCAGATATGTCTAGACTATGAGAGAATGACTATTCCAGGGTCTTGATAATCTTCAGCGTGATTTACATCCTTATATTTTGTCCTAAAGTTGTAGTTTATGAACAAACGCCATCGAATCCCTCTTTATTCCTCGAGTTGTTTTCCTCCCAAAGAGGCGTAAACGATCGCAACTTGTTGCCCGTCTGATGCATGCTGTGTAGGCTATGCGTGCATCTCCACTGCTGGCTTTCTTCTCCCTGCCATCTCTTGCCAGAGAGAGATGTTGTACTCATGTTTGTGCGTTAATAGCTGGGTGGGGCGGGGCTACGCAGGGGCATGAAGGCAGCACCTCCATTACTCTCACCCTCCCCCTGATTAATGTTAGGCCACCGCTCACCGGAGGCTTGATTGATGTCATGTGATGTGAAAGTGTCACATGATGCAAACACTCCACCAATACTAATCTAATACCAATACTAATAAAGAAGAGTGGCTCTTCTTCTTTTTTTCATAATTCTTTTTTTTTCCACGTATGCACGCATCACACACACACACACACACTCTCACACACACACACACGCACACACATACACATGCACACACACACACACACACGCACGCACGCACACACACGCACGCACGCACGCACGCACACACACACACACACACACACACACACACACACACACACACACACACACACACACACACACACACACACACACACACACACACACACACACACACACACACACACACACACACACACACACTATTGTTTATTTATTTGCACAATGAAACAAAAGAAATATCAAATCAAGAGATGAAACACAGGTGAGATAAAAAAAAAATTGTATCTCAATACCTAATAAACAATACAGACACTAATTTAACAAACAACTGAAAATGCCAGTAAATAAACAAGGACATAATAGGTAATTGGTGAAAATAAAAATATATTAATGGATAGCAAAAATAGCATAATCTGGCAAAATAACTTGTAAATGCAGTGTGTGTGCGTGTGTGTGTATAAGCATGTGTGTGTGTGTGTGTGTGTGTGTGTGTGTGTGTGAGTGTGTGAGAGTGTGTATTTGTATATGTGTGTGTGAGTGTGTATGTTTGTATTTGCATGTGTGTGTGTGTGTGCGTGCGTGCGTGCGTGCGTGCGTGCGTGCGTGCGTGCGTGCGTGCGTGCGTGCGTGTGTGTGTGTGTGTGTGTGTGTGTGTGTGTGTGTGTGTGTGTGTGTGTGTGTGCGCGTGTGTGTGTGTGTGTGTGTGTGTGTGTGTGTGTGTGAGAGAGTGAGTGAGTGTGTGTGTGTGCGTGTGTGTGTGTGTGTGTGTGTGTGTGTGTGTGTGTGTGTGTGTGTGTGTGTGTGAGAGAGTGAGTGTAAGCTCCATGAAATGATAAGGTAGCAGTTCCCTACAAGGTATTGCAATGTTTTCATCTCCATCACGGAGCTGTACGACACAGGGATCCAATGTCCCCGATGACATCACTGGTGGCCATATTCAAAATCCTTTACTCTCAAAAGCAAAACTGTTTTTGGATGGGTGTGAGGTCATGTGCGAAATAAATCAGCATTGTTTATTGGTGAAGTTCCCCTTTAACAATAGAAGTCTGCTTTATTCATCCAGACGATTAAACAGAAAGAAATATACGTCTTCCTCAAAATGCTTTAATTAAAATAAAATAACAGTTCCCCCCCTAAAGCCACATCATATAAAAGAGATGGTGAATAATATATGAATCCACTGAGGAGGCTTCCTCCCCGCGCAAAACATGCTGCCAGTTTAATAAATAATGTCAAAGCATTATGATTCATATTGAATATAATATGATTAATGGGGTACATTTTTGCTTTACGTTTTTGCATTAGCATTACATAATCAGGAGAAAGAAAGAAATATAATAAGAATCCTGATGAACGTACAGTAACGGCCGTCTTCGTTTATTAAGCCGTACCTGCAGCGCGGTTGCCCCGCCTATTCTCACACCTCCACACCGTCTCCGGCCAATAGGGATTCACCTTGCTGTCCTGGCTGACTGAGTGACTTGACTGTATCTCATGCTGCTGATGTGTCCAGTACTTGATGTTCTTTCCATCTTTGCTGTGGTCTCGGGTCTCCATTAGTGTCTCCTCTGGCGTTTAGGTTGAGGTGAAGCTAGTTCTCCATTAGTGTCTCCTCTGGTGTTTAGGCTGCAGGTGAAGCTAGTTCTCCATTAGTGTCTCCTCTGGTGTTTAGGCTGCAGGTGAAGCTAGTTCTCCATTAGTGTCTCCTCTGGCGTTTAGGCTGAGGTGAAGCTAGTTCTCCATTAGTGTCTCCTCTGGTGTTTAGGCTGCAGGTGAAGCTAGTTCTCCATTAGTGTCTCTGCTGGCGTTTAGGCTGCTGAGGTGAAGCTAGTTCTCCATTAGTGTCTCCTCTGGCGTTTAGGCTGCTGAGGTGAAGCTAGTTCTCCATTAGTGTCTCCTCTGGCGTTTAGGCCGCTGAGGTGAAGCTAGTTCTCCATTAGTGTCTCCTCTGGCGTTTAGGCTGAGGTGAAGCTAGTTCTCCATTAGTGTCTCCTCTGGTGTTTAGGCTGCTGAGGTGAAGCTAGTTCTCCATTAGTGTCTCCTCTGGTGTTTAGGCTGAGGTGAAGCTAGTTCTCCATTAGTGTCTCCTCTGGCGTTTAGGTTGAGGTGAAGCTAGTTCTCCATTAGTGTCTCCTCCGGCGTTTAGGCTGAGGTGAAGCTAGTTCTCCATTAGTGTCTCCTCTGGTGTTTAGGTTGAGGTGAAGCTAGTTCTCCATTAGTGTCTCCTCTGGCGTTTAGGCTGAGGTGAAGCTAGTTCTCCATTAGTGTCTCCTCTGGCGTTTAGGCTGCTGAGGTGAAGCTAGTTCTCCATTAGTGTCTCCTCTGGCGTTTAGGCTGAGGTGAAGCTAGTTCTCCATTAGTGTCTCCTCTGGTGTTTAGGTTGAGGTGAAGCTAGTTCTCCATTAGTGTCTCCTCTGGCGTTTAGGCTGAGGTGAAGCTAGTTCTCCATTAGTGTCTCCTCTGGTGTTTAGGCTGAGGTGAAGCTAGTTCTCCATTAGTGTCTCCTCTGGTGTTTAGACTGAGGTGAAGCTAGTTCTCCATTAGTGTCTCCTCTGGTGTTTAGGCTGAGGTGAAGCTAGTTCTCCATTAGTGTCTCTGCTGGCGTTTAGGCTGCTGAGGTGAAGCTAGTTCTCCATTAGTGTCTCCTCTGGCGTTTAGGCTGAGGTGAAGCTAGTTCTCCATTAGTGTCTCCTCTGGCGTTTAGGTTGAGGTGAAGCTAGTTCTCCATTAGTGTCTCCTCTGGCGTTTAGACTGAGGTGAAGCTAGTTCTCCATTAGTGTCTCCTCTGGCGTTTAGGCTGCTGAGGTGAAGCTAGTTCTCCATTAGTGTCTCCTCTGGCGTTTAGGTTGAGGTGAAGCTAGTTCTCCATTAGTGTCTCCTCTGGTGTTTAGGCTGAGGTGAAGCTAGTTCTCCATTAGTGTCTCCTCTGGCGTTTAGGCTGAGGTGAAGCTAGTTCTCCATTAGTGTCTCCTCTGGCGTTTAGACTGAGGTGAAGCTAGTTCTCCATTAGTGTCTCCTCTGGCGTTTAGGTTGAGGTGAAGCTAGTTCTCCATTAGTGTCTCCTCTGGTGTTTAGGCCGCTGAGGTGAAGCTAGTTCTCCATTAGTGTCTCCTCTGGCGTTTAGGCTGCTGAGGTGAAGCTAGTTCTCCATTAGTGTCTCCTCTGGCGTTTAGGCTGAGGTGAAGCTAGTTCTCCATTAGTGTCTCCTCTGGCGTTTAGGTTGAGGTGAAGCTAGTTCTCCATTAGTGTCTCCTCTGGCGTTTAGGTTGAGGTGAAGCTAGTTCTCCATTAGTGTCTCCTCTGGTGTTTAGGCTGAGGTGAAGCTAGTTCTCCATTAGTGTCTCCTCTGGCGTTTAGGCTGAGGTGAAGCTAGTTCTCCATTAGTGTCTCCTCTGGTGTTTAGGCTGAGGTGAAGCTAGTTCTCCATTAGTGTCTCCTCTGGTGTTTAGACTGAGGTGAAGCTAGTTCTCCATTAGTGTCTCCTCTGGTGTTTAGGCTGCAGGTGAAGCTAGTTCTCCATTAGTGTCTCTGCTGGCGTTTAGGCTGCTGAGGTGAAGCTAGTTCTCCATTAGTGTCTCCTCTGGCGTTTAGGCTGAGGTGAAGCTAGTTCTCCATTAGTGTCTCCTCTGGCGTTTAGGTTGAGGTGAAGCTAGTTCTCCATTAGTGTCTCCTCTGGCGTTTAGACTGAGGTGAAGCTAGTTCTCCATTAGTGTCTCCTCTGGCGTTTAGGCTGCTGAGGTGAAGCTAGTTCTCCATTAGTGTCTCCTCTGGCGTTTAGGTTGAGGTGAAGCTAGTTCTCCATTAGTGTCTCCTCTGGTGTTTAGGCTGAGGTGAAGCTAGTTCTCCATTAGTGTCTCCTCTGGCGTTTAGGCTGAGGTGAAGCTAGTTCTCCATTAGTGTCTCCTCTGGCGTTTAGACTGAGGTGAAGCTAGTTCTCCATTAGTGTCTCCTCTGGCGTTTAGGTTGAGGTGAAGCTAGTTCTCCATTAGTGTCTCCTCTGGTGTTTAGGCCGCTGAGGTGAAGCTAGTTCTCCATTAGTGTCTCCTCTGGCGTTTAGGCTGCTGAGGTGAAGCTAGTTCTCCATTAGTGTCTCCTCTGGCGTTTAGGCTGAGGTGAAGCTAGTTCTCCATTAGTGTCCCCTCTGGCGTTTAGACTGAGGTGAAGCTAGTTCTCCATTAGTGTCTCCTCTGGCGTTTAGGTTGAGGTGAAGCTAGTTCTCCATTAGTGTCTCCTCTGGCGTTTAGGCTGAGGTGAAGCTAGTTCTCCATTAGTGTCTCCTCTGGTGTTTAGGCTGCTGAGGTGAAGCTAGTTCTCCATTAGTGTCTCCTCTGGTGTTTAGGCTGAGGTGAAGCTAGTTCTCCATTAGTGTCTCCTCTGGTGTTTAGGCTGAGGTGAAGCTAGTTCTCCATTAGTGTCTCCTCTGGTGTTTAGGCTGAGGTGAAGCTAGTTCTCCATTAGTGTCTCCTCTGGCGTTTAGGCTGAGGTGAAGCTAGTTCTCCATTAGTGTCTCCGCTGGCGTTTAGGTTGAGGTGAAGCTAGTTCTCCATTAGTGTCTCCTCTGGCGTTTAGGCTGAGGTGAAGCTAGTTCTCCATTAGTGTCTCCTCTGGCGTTTAGGCTGAGGTGAAGCTAGTTCACCATTAGTGTCTCCTCTGGCGTTTAGGCCGCTGAGGTGAAGCTAGTTCTCCATTAGTGTCTCCTCTGGCGTTTAGACTGAGGTGAAGCTAGTTCTCCATTAGTGTCTCCTCTGGCGTTTAGACTGAGGTGAAGCTAGTTCTCCATTAGTGTCTCCTCTGGCCTTTAGACTGAGGTGAAGCTAGTTCTCCATTAGTGTCTCCTCTGGCGTTTAGACTGAGGTGAAGCTAGTTCTCCATTAGTGTCTCCTCTGGCGTTTAGTCTGAGGTGAAGCTAGTTCTCCATTAGTGTCTCCTCTGTAGCGTTTAGGCTGAGGTGAAGCTAGTTCTCCATTAGTGTCTCCTCTGGCGTTTAGTCTGAGGTGAAGCTAGTTCTCCATTAGTGTCTCCTCTGGCGTTTAGGTTGAGGTGAAGCTAGTTCTCCATTAGTGTCTCCTCTGGTGTTTAGGCTGCTGAGGTGAAGCTAGTTCTCCATTAGTGTCTCCTCTGGCGTTTAGGCTGAGGTGAAGCTAGTTCTCCATTAGTGTCTCCTCTGGCGTTTAGGCTGAGGTGAAGCTAGTTCTCCATTAGTGTCTCCTCTGGTGTTTAGGCCGCTGAGGTGAAGCTAGTTCTCCATTAGTGTCTCCTCTGGTGTTTAGGCTGAGGTGAAGCTAGTTCTCCATTAGTGTCTCCTCTGGTGTTTAGGCTGAGGTGAAGCTAGTTCTCCATTAGTGTCTCCTCTGGCGTTTAGGCTGCTGAGGTGAAGCTAGTTCTCCATTAGTGTCTCCTCTGGTGTTTAGGCTGAGGTGAAGCTAGTTCTCCATTAGTGTCTCCTCTGGTGTTTAGGTTGAGGTGAAGCTAGTTCTCCATTAGTGTCTCCTCTGGTGTTTAGGTTGAGGTGAAGCTAGTTCTCCATTAGTGTCTCCTCTGGTGTTTAGGTTGAGGTGAAGCTAGTTCTCCATTAGTGTCTCCTCTGGCGTTTAGGCTGAGGTGAAGCTAGTTCTCCATTAGTGTCTCCTCTGGCGTTTAGGCTGAGGTGAAGCTAGTTCTCCATTAGTGTCTCCTCTGGCGTTTAGGTTGAGGTGAAGCTAGTTCTCCATTAGTGTCTCCTCTGGTGTTTAGGCTGAGGTGAAACTAGTTCTCCATTAGTGTCTCCTCTGGCGTTTAGGCTGAGGTGAAGCTAATTCTCCATTAGTGTCTCCTCTGGCGTTTAGGCCGCTGAGGTGAAGCTAGTTCTCCATTAGTGTCTCCTCTGGCGTTTAGGCTGAGGTGAAGCTAATTCTCCATTAGTGTCTCCTCTGGCGTTTAGGTTGAGGTGAAGCTAGTTCTCCATTAGTGTCTCCTCTGGTGTTTAGGTTGAGGTGAAGCTAGTTCTCCATTAGTGTCTCCTCTGGCGTTTAGGTTGAGGTGAAGCTAGTTCTCCATTAGTGTCTCCTCTGGCGTTTAGGCCGCTGAGGTGAAGCTAGTTCTCCATTAGTGTCTCCTCTGGCGTTTAGGTTGAGGTGAAGCTAGTTCTCCATTAGTGTCTCCTCTGGCGTTTAGGTTGAGGTGAAGCTAGTTCTCCATCAGTGTCTCCTCTGGCGTTTAGGTTGAGGTGAAGCTAGTTCTCCACATGAAGCTAGTTCTCCACATGAAGCTAGTTCTCCACATGAAGCTATAGTTCTCCACATGGAGCTAGTTCTCCACATGAAGCATGGATTCTCAGGCATGCTTTTGCGGTGCTTTCTAGTGATCTTCTTCCTCTGTCTTAATCATATCCACCTCCCTCATATTCTCTGTTACAATACGATACAAAATACTTTGTTAATCCCGCTAGGGGAAACCAGCATACACGAGTGCCACCATACATGTAGGACAGACAACAGACAGGACACTAGAAAGAGAAGCATGTAAGTCTCAAGGCAGTACAGCATAAAGGGAGAGCACAGCACCATCATAAATAATGTAACAACAATGTGACTGTACTAGAATATGTTAGTGGTTGCAGATGATCAACATCGGATCAACATCAACATATTCATGAACACCAGCATCACCACAATCCTCGTTACATCCGGCATCAACAACAACACTGACAGCCAACGACAATTAAAAAACATCAACCTCAACAAAGGACTCCCTGAATCTCTCTGTAGAGCGCCATGGCATCACAAAAATAGCTCTTCAGCTCATTAAAAACATTGTACGTGGGATGATCCTCATTTTGAAAAACACTCTGGAGCTTTCTGCCCATTCTTTGCTCCATGATCACGTCTAGCGAGTCAGGGGTCAAGCCAATAAGGGATCCTGCGGCTCCCCGCGTCTCCTTTAGCCTCCTCCTCCTCCTCCTCCTCCTCCTCCTCCTCCTCCTCCTCCTCCTCCTCCTCCTCCTCCTCCTCAATCTGAAAGGCATCTCTCCCCTGTTTTGTGTTCTCTCACTCCATCTCAAAGGCCCTTCTGATCATCCGTCACTCAACCATTTCTTTCTGCTCTGTAGCTCGAAATTTACAAGATAGAACCCTTGAATGTATGATGTCACATGCAGGTCTGCTCCGTAGATAATGCATGGTGACTTTGGGGAGCCATACATTGAGGGAGTTCTTACACCTAATGAGTTTTTTTTTATCCACTTTTTCTCCTCCTGTTTTTCTGTGTTTTTCTCCCGTCCCAATTTAGTCGTTATGCCTATTCCCCCCTCCCCTTCCTGGCCGGTGCGCGCATGTGCCCCCCACTGGTCGGTCTAGGGAGCCCTGAAGTCTATCAGATGCTTCCTCCGAGACATAGGAGACAGCCAGCAGCATCTTTTCACCTGCCAGCGCGGACTCTCATTGGTGAGGGGTAACGTGTGGGAGGTCACACTACCCTCACCATTTCCCTCCCTCGCTGTGCAGGCGCCCTGACCGACCTGTAGGAGTCGCTGTTTACAACGACCAGATTACCACCCCACCGGCTTCCCTCCCGCTGACTCTGCCAATTGAGCCAGTATGACGGCCGGCCAAGCCGGAGGCAACGCTGACAGCCGGATTCGATACCAGTGTATCTCGCGTTGGTGACGATCGCTTAGTCCGCTGCGCCACCCAGCCGCCCACACCTAATGAGGTTTATAATTATTCTAGTGTTGCCAGCGGGCATGTAGGAGAATGTACTAGCTGGCACAAAATCATAGCCCCATTCATGGTCTATGGAGCGTCCCTAGATTTCACATCTGAGTGACACATTCAAAGGGGTTCTCTCACTGATTTCTAGCCTCAGGAGAGAGGCATGCGTGTTCACGAGTATCAACTGAACTAGACCTGAGACATGAGAATAACATGCACATTCTTAAAATGGGTGGCATTCCTTATTAAACCCTCACCACTAGCTGCCTTGGCGTAACCTTTAACCCTAATGTAACCCCAGTTCTAGCCATTAGCCTAAACCTGAGTCCCAACCCTAATAGACCATTTTAAAGTTAGTAAACAATGATGACATTTTGGGATGTGTGTGCAATTTGGTAACACAGAAGTTTTGCCTACAAGACGACGTTGAGAACCACTGGTCTACAGTATATATATATAGATATAGATATAGATATATATAGCCTAGACAGTTTCAGTGGAACGTCTGATGTGTTGCTAGGCAACAGCTAAGACTACAGTTTGTTTCCTGTTGCAGTCTAGGAAACGATAAAAGACGGAAGGGTCATCACGTCAGAATACCATGCAGTGTTCTATGCTCTGCTTAGTGTCAGACTTTAGTGCCCATTCTATTGAAGCCTATGGGAGATGCATGGAGAGGCACAATATACTTGCTATCTGAATAAATGTACATCAACCAATATATCAAACGTTAGCTAGTTAACAATGCGACAAATTGCTAATTATTCTGGCATCCAAGTTAATAACCGGTTTAAATGAGGTCATAAACGAGGATATGGCTGATCCCATTCAACTCAATGTCAGCCGAACCACACGTTTCCACATTCACGCGCTACACCGTGCTTTTATAGTTTCCCTGTTGCCGTGTTTAATACCGACAACTGCCAGGAAATCAAATGTAGTCCGTTTCTAGACTCTGCTGGTTTTGTTTGTTGCGCTCGTATGTCGGTCCTCACGGAAGTGACCTTTAAAAAGATGTCCTGCGCCTTTCTGCCCCCGCAGGGGACATGTGGTCCTCACAAAGATGGAACTATGGGAAATCACTCTGTCTCCTCTCGCCAACGCACACACACACACACACAGACACACACACACACACACACCTGCACGCACGCACACACACACGCACACACACACACACACACACACACACACACACACACACACACACACACACACACACACACACACACACACACACACACACACACACACACACACACACGCGCTGCCCAGACATGCCCGTTCTCATGTGGGTGTGAGAAATGAAAGAGGGAGGGAAAGTGCTTTCAAATAAGAAACATGTTATTGCCGTCACACGAGAGTACCATCTCATCCTTCTGTGTGTGTGTGTGTGTGTCTGTGTACATAATGAATACTTATTACAAATAATTAATATCACATTAGCATATCCTCCATAACATTGGAATATATCTGGACCGTCGGAGCACAACATGAAATGATTTTACAGATCAATCTGCTCTTCCTCTTCC
Source organism: Notolepis coatsorum (assembly GCF_963971535.1). Classification (NCBI taxonomy): domain Eukaryota; kingdom Metazoa; phylum Chordata; class Actinopteri; order Aulopiformes; family Paralepididae; genus Notolepis; species Notolepis coatsorum. The sequence continues at coordinate 2,648 of NW_028170703.1, read as the reverse complement.
TCAGACACTGTTGTGACGCTGGTAATGTTTAATAGGTCTTCTAAATATAGCCGTATACTATGACACAGATTTCGTTACAGACTTCAAAGCTACTTTTTAAAAAGGCGCTTTAAGAATCTATTCGTTTGGACTTCTGTGCCCCCCCCCCCCCCCCCCAAGAGTGGCACAACACGATACCAAAGTCTGTCTAGACGAGAGAACTCTGTTCTCTGTGGGACTAGCAGGACCTGAACCCTGTCTCTTTGAATAAGGAGTCGTCCGTATCTAAGAATCTGCTACACGTTTCATTGTTTTTTCACATTTGAAGTCACCGGTAAATCAACACAATGGTGAATTTGTTAAAAAAAAAAGGACAATTCTGTCACGTCCACGCCTTGCCACAGAGTCCTTAGTTACCGTGGCAACCACTCACTGCACGATTCTCCACGTTTTTAGCAGAGATTGTGATTAGTCATCTTTAAAAAAGTCACATTTTACCTCAAGCTTCAGTAGATTATAGTTTTGGCCAACATAAAATCACATTACATTTAGTTATTTTCCTTGAATACATTTGTTTTGTAGCAAGTAGTTTCCTTGCTGCCACCATCCTCAGTGATTAGGCGATGTCACCGCTCGGAAGGAAGCGCCACAGTGCCCCCGTCTCCTCGTCACACAGACTCTGTCTCTGGTGATGCTGCCCACAGTGCCCCCGTCTCCTCGTCACACAGACTCTGCCTCTGGTGATGCTGCCCACAGTGCCCCCGTCTCCTCGTCACACAGACTCCGCCTCTGGTGATGCTGCCCACAGTGCCCCCGTCTCCTCGTCACACAGACTCCGCCTCTGGTGATGCTGCCCACAGTGCCCCCGTCTCCTCGTCACACAGACTCTGCCTCTGGTGATGCTGCCCACAGTGCCCCCGTCTCCTCGTCACACAGACTCTGGTGATGCTGCCCACAGTGCCCCCGTCTCCTCATCACACAGACTCCGCCTCTGGTGATGCTGCCCACAGTGCCCCCGTCTCCTCGTCACACAGACTCTGCCTCTGGTGATGCTGCCCACAGTGCCCCCGTCTCCTCGTCACACAGACTCTGCCTCTGGTGATGCTGCCCACAGTGCCCCCGTCTCCTCGTCACACAGACTCTGCCCCCTCTGGTGATGCTGCCCACAGTGCCCCCGTCTCCTCGTCACACAGACTCTGCCTCTGGTGATGCTGCCCACAGTGCCCCCGTCTCCTCGTCACACAGACTCTGCCTCTGGTGATGCTGCCCACAGTGCCCCCGTCTCCTCATCACACAGACTCTGCCTCCTCTGGTGATGCTGCCCACAGTGCCCCCGTCTCCTCGTCACACAGACTCTGCCTCTGGTGATGCTGCCCACAGTGCCCCCGTCTCCTCGTCACACAGACTCTGCCCCCTCTGGTGATGCTGCCCACAGTGCCCCCGTCTCCTCGTCACACAGACTCTGTCTCTGGTGATGCTGCCCACAGTGCCCCCGTCTCCTCGTCACACAGACTCTGTCTCTGGTGATGCTGCCCACAGTGCCCCCGTCTCCTCGTCACACAGACTCTGCCTCTCGTGATGCTGCCCACAGTGCCCCCGTCTCCTCGTCACACAGACTCTGCCTCCTCTGGTGATGCTGCCCACAGTGCCCCCGTCTCCTCGTCACACAGACTCTGCCTCTGGTGATGCTGCCCACAGTGCCCCCGTCTCCTCATCACACAGACTCTGCCTCTGGTGATGCTGCCCACAGTGCCCCCGTCTCCTCGTCACACAGACTCTGCCTCTGGTGATGCTGCCCACAGTGCCCCCGTCTCCTCGTCACACAGACTCTGCCCCCTCTGGTGATGCTGCCCACAGTGCCCCCGTCTCCTCGTCACACAGACTCTGTCTCTGGTGATGCTGCCCACAGTGCCCCCGTCTCCTCGTCACACAGACTCTGTCTCTGGTGATGCTGCCCACAGTGCCCCCGTCTCCTCGTCACACAGACTCTGTCTCTGGTGATGCTGCCCACAGTGCCCCCGTCTCCTCGTCACACAGACTCTGCCTCTGGTGATGCTGCCCACAGTGCCCCCATCTCCTCGTCACACAGACTCTGCCTCTGGTGATGCTGCCCACAGTGCCCCCGTCTCCTCGTCACACAGACTCTGTCTCTGGTGATGCTGCCCACAGTGCCCCCGTCTCCTCGTCACACAGACTCTGCCTCTGGTGATGCTGCCCACAGTGCCCCCGTCTCCTTGTCACACAGACTCTGTCTCTGGTGATGCTGCCCACAGGTGCCCCTGTCTCCTCGTCACACAGACTCTGCCTCTGGTGATGCTGCCCACAGTGCCCCCGTCTCCTCGTCACACAGACTCTGCCTCCTCTGGTGATGCTGCCCACAGTGCCCCCGTCTCCTCGTCACACAGACTCTGCCTCCTCTGGTGATGCTGCCCACAGTGCCCCCGTCTCCTCGTCACACAGACTCCGCCTCTGGTGATGCTGCCCAACCTCCTCTGACGGAGGGTGGAGGGAACATCGTCTCCAGGCGCTGAGAGGAGAGAGGCGGCACGTGTAGCGAGGTGAGGAGATGGGCTGGAAAATATATGACACAGGGGAGGGGGGGGGGGGGTCGTTAGCTGATGATGCCCATCTATCTCTCTCTCTCTCTCTCTCTCTCTCTCTCTCTCTCT